>NC_092096.1:24343054-24420554 GCF_045679555.1 Salvelinus alpinus
TAGCTACGGAGAAAAGAGTACGATAGCTACGGAGAAAAGAGTACGATAGCTACGGAGAAAAGAGTACGATAGCTACGGAGAAAAGAGTACGATAGCTACGGAGAAAAGAGTACGATAGCTACGGAGAAAAGAGTACGATAGCTACGGAGAAAAGAGTACGATAGCTACGGAGAAAAGAGTACGATAGCTACGGAGAAAAGAGTACGATAGCTACGGAGAAAAGAGTACGATAGCTACGGCGAAAAGAGTACGATAGCTACGGCGAAAAGAGTACGATAGCTACGGCGAAAAGAGTACGATAGCTACGGAGAATAGAGTACGATAGCTACGGAGAAAAGAGTACGATAGCTACGGAGAAAAGAGTACGATAGCTACGGAGAAAAGAGTACGATAGCTACGGCGAAAAGAGTACGATAGCTACGGCGAAAAGAGTACGATAGCTACGGCGAAAAGAGTACGATAGCTACGGAGAATAGAGTACGATAGCTACGGAGAAAAGAGTACGATAGCTACGGAGAAAAGAGTACGATAGCTACGGAGAAAAGAGTACGATAGCTACGGAGAAAAGAGTACGATAGCTACGGAGAAAAGAGTACGATAGCTACGGAGAAAAGAGTACGATAGCTACGGAGAAAAGAGTACGATAGCTACGGAGAAAAGAGTACGATAGCTACGGAGAAAAGAGTACAATAGCTACGGAGAAAAGAGTACGATAGCTACGGAGAAAAGAGTACGATAGCTACGGAGAAAAGAGTACGATAGCTACGGAGAAAAGAGTACGATAGCTACGGAGAAAAGAGTACGATAGCTACGGAGAAAAGAGTACGATAGCTACGGAGAAAAGAGTACGATAGCTACGGAGAAAAGAGTACGATAGCTACGGAGAAAAGAGTACGATAGCTACGGAGAAAAGAGTACGATAGCTACGGAGAAAAGAGTACGATAGCTACGGAGAAAAGAGTACGTTAGCTACGGAGAAAAGAGTACGATAGCTACGGAGAAAAGAGTACGATAGCTACGGAGAAAAGAGCACGATAGCTACGGAGAAAAGAGTACGATAGCTACGGAGAAAAGAGTACGATAGCTACGGAGAAAAGAGTACGATAGCTACGGAGAAAAGAGTACGATAGCTACGGAGAAAAGAGTACGATAGCTACGGAGAAAAGAGTACGATAGCTACGGAGAAAAGAGTACGATAGCTACGGAGAAAAGAGTACGATAGCTACGGAGAAAAGAGTACGATAGCTACGGAGAAAAGAGTACGATAGCTACGGCGAAAAGAGTACGATAGCTACGGAGAATAGAGTACGATAGCTACGGAGAAAAGAGTACGATAGCTACGGCGAAAAGAGTACGATAGCTACGGAGAAAAGAGTACGATAGCTACGGAGAAAAGAGTACGATAGCAAAGGAGAAAAGAGTACGATAGCAAAGGAGAAAAGAGTACGATAGCAAAGGAGAAAAGAGTATGATAGCAAAGGAGAAAAGAGTATGATAGCAAAGGAGACGAAGAAAATTCAGGTGTTTGATTGCAAATGCGGAGGAAGTGGAAAAGAGAACACAGAAGGCTGAGTTGGGATTATGGTTCATTGTTTAGTTAGCTACATGTCTAAACAAAAGATTCCACAATGCAAGTAATCCTTTTACTGTACCGTTTACACCTTCTGGATCCTGTGCATGTGACAAATAAACATTGATTTGATTTGATATAGTGTGTGTTTACCAGAGACGGTAATGTGAAGAACAACATGACCTGCACCAAAGTCAAATTAGGACATAACGTTAGGCCAACGAGACAGTGTCCAAGATATACAATTATCGGGTAGAATGCCATGCTTTTATTTTGTCACACTAACAACCGTTAGCTATTTTTTGTAATTAGCTCACCATTAAATAGTAAATAATGATATTGTTGTGAGTTTATTTTCCTGTAATAATGAATACAAATTAGCTAAAGTTAAGACATTGTCGGCTATATGATATGTTCATTATTTGAACTGGCTAGCCAGCTAACTTAACGTTAGCCAGCTAACTTAACGTTAGCTAGGTAGCTAACAAGCTGGAAACAAACCAAAACATTGTTTAGAAAGTTGCTTTTAGTTGCCTGGTTTGCTAGATTGACACATACTACATATATTTTTAAACAGGTGGATTTATTGGTGTTAAAATACACCAGTTATGCTATTTTGGACCACCAGGCTGCTGATGTCATGCAGTCTGTTGTTTTTATGTTTCTACTTTTTTATAACGACAACTACAAGTTTGATGTCGGACGACAAAAGAATGTTCATGATGTCACCGTGACAACTGAATACAGACATGTTGATAGACGTCGTATATACCAGCCTTTAGTCTTGAAATATTTGGTTGTTTAGTACACTACCGTACTCACTGTTTAGCACATGGCCTCACATGTGAATCCTTAAAGAGATGGGTGGGGCTTAAGAGGGTGTAAACGATGCTGAACGGGTGTACACAAAGAAGAGCTCTCCAGTAGTTGTACCAAAAATATTCAAGGACCATTTTCTCAAAAGTGGGATTACAAGTTTATCAACTTTCAAAGCAGAATTCTTTTCCCATTGTTCCTCAACTGTAGTGTATGATATACCATTTTACAGCTCTGAGTCTGTACTTTTATCCAATGTAAAAAATACCATTTTAAATGTTGCTACATCAGACGGAATCGAGCCGATCGAATCGAGCCGGTCGGTCACATTTTGCATCATTATGATGTTGTTGCTCGGTGACACTTTGCTTCTTGAAAGTCTAATATCTTGACTGCTGACATACAAAACATTTTGGGACAGTTTCAGCAGCGGACAAATTATTTAAAAAAAATGTAAGATCGTTTTTGAGTGGAGTTTCCTTTTAAGGGGTCAGAGTTCGATAATCCAGGTCATTCAAGTCAAACTGGCCACAGACGACAGTTCTTCTAGAACAGTTCAACTAATCCAGCCAGTCCCAATTCGCTCCCTAGCCCTTCCTCTTGGCCCTAACCCTTCGATGGTTGCAGATCTGTAAAACGTAAGTTCAACATGAACTATACCTATCCAGGCCCTTCAGATCTAGAAACATTGACTACACCTATCCAGGCCCTTCAGATCTACAAACAGTGACGGGTTAGGGCCAAGGTAAAGAGGTAGAGCGCGAATTTGGAATCGGCTCTCCTATCGTTGTTTTGTCTTCTTCTACTTAGTGACTTGAGTTAACACTGTTGAGCCAAAGCAGTGAGATACAGTTGAAATCGCAAGTTTACTTACACCATAGCCAAATACATTTAAACTCAGCTTTTCACAATTCCTGACATTTAATCCTAGTAAAACTTACCTGTCTTACGTCAGTTACGATCACCACTTTAATTTAAGAATGTGAAATGTCATACTAATATTAGAGAGAAGGATTTATTTCAGCTTTATTTCTTTCATCACATTCCCAGTGGGTTAGAAGTTTACATACACTTAATTAGTATTTGGTAGCATTGCCTTTAAATTGTTTAACTTGGGTCTAATGTTTCGGGTAGCCTTCCACAATAAGTTGGGTGAATTTTGGCCCATTCCTTCTGACAGAACTGGTGTAACTGAGTCAGGTTTGTAGGCCTCCTTGCTCGCACACGCTTTTTCAGTTCTGCACACACATTTTCTATAGGATTGAGGTCAGGGCTTTGTGATGGCCACTCCAATACCTTGACTTTGTTGTCCTTAAGCCATTTTACCACAACTTTGGAAGTATGCTTGGGGTCATTGTCCATTTGGAAGACCCATTTGCGACCAAGCTTTAACTTCCTGACTGATGTCTTCAGATGTTGCTTCAATATATCCACATAATTTTCCTGCCTCATGATGCCATCTATTTTGTGAAGTGCACCAGTCCCTTCTGCAGCAAAGTACCCACACAACATGATGCTGCCACCCCAGTGCTTCGCATCTGGGATGGTGTTCTTCGGCTTGCAAGCCTCCCCCTTTTTCCTCCAAACATAACGATGGTCAGTATGGCCAAACAGTTCTATTTTTGTTTCATCAGACCAGAGGGAATTTCTCCAAAAAGTACAATCTTTGTCCCTATGTGCAGTTGCAAACCGTAGTTTGTCTTTTTTATGCCGGTTTTGGAGCAGAGGCTTCTTCCTTGCTGAGCGGCCTTTCACGTTATGTCGATAGAGGACTCGTTTTACTGTGGATATAGATACTTTTGCAGCTGTTTCCTCCAGCATCTTCACAAGGTCCTTTGCTGTTGTTCTGGGATTGATTTGCACTTTTCGCACCAAAGTGCATTCATCTCTAGGAGACAGAACAAGTCTCCTTGCTGAGTGGTATGACGGCTGCGTGGTCCCATGGTGTTTATCCTTGCGTACTATTGTTTGTGCAGATGGGCGTGGTACCTTCAGGTGTTTGGAAATTGCTCCTAAGGATGAACCAGACTTGTGGAGGTCACACATTTTCTTCTGAGGTCTTGGCTGATTTCTTTTTATTTCCCCATGATTCCAAGCAAAGCGGCACTGAGTTTGAAGGTAGGCCTTGAAATACATCCACAGGTACACCTCCAATTGACTCAAATGATGTCAATTAGCCTATCAGAAGCTTCTAAAGCCATGACATAATTTTCTGGAATTTTCCAAGCTGTTTAAAGGCACAGTCAACTTAGTGTATGTAAACTTCTGACCCATTGGATTTGTGATACAGTGAATTATAAGTGAAATAATCTGTCTGTAAACAATTGTTGGAACAATTACTTGTGTCATGCACAAAGTAGATGTCCTAACCGACTTGCCAAAACTATAGTATGTTAACAATACATTTGTGGAGTGGTTGAAAAACAAGTTTTAATGACTCCAACCTAAGTGTATGTAAACTTCCAACTGTACCAATGCAGCAACATACAGTTGAGCCAACGCAGTAAGATACAGCTAACATAGCGACACTAGCATGGTAACATCTTCAACCCCTGAGATGTACTGAGCTGGTACTGTGAGATATAGACATGATGCTTTATAACAGAGGTCTAGTCAGTTCTAAGGGACATTCCTCCAAAGGAGGTTGGTGGCACCTTAATTGGGGAGGACGGCCTCATGGTATTGGCTGGAGCGGAAGGAGGGAACGGTATCAAATACATCAAACACATGCTTTCCTTGTGTTTGATGTCATTCCATTCGCTCCATTCCAGCCATTATGAGCCGTCCTCCCCTCAGCAGCCTCCACTGCATCCTTCATAGTCTAGACTAGAGACCTGAAGTTCAAACAGACTACTGTGAGTCCAACTCTGTTCACAACCATTTAGTAACCTGCCTTTCGCTGTAGAATTGATTAACCTTTCTGCATTTTACTTCCAAAATTGTTATTTCAACCTTGTGCAGCATTACCGTGCATAAATAAGAGATGAACGATTCTTCTTTCAAATATGATCTCCCCTTTCTCTACCATGGATAGTTCTGTTGTCTCGTGGAGTTATGTCTAGATGAAAGAGGGTGACGTTTCTCTTACTGGTCCTGTTGAAGTAGCTCGCCATGATTGGAAGAGTCTGGGTGTTACTGTCTGGGGGAATATATGGACATGGAGATAATATATGGACCTGGAGATAAATTGCCTCAGTCTAGGTTCTCTAAAGGCTACACAGTCCACATTTTTATTTCTCTATACGGAGAGAGAGATCGGTAGTCAGATGGATTACACAGAAATATATGTTGATAGAGAGGCAGACAGACAGACAAAGAGATGTACAGATACACTGACTGACATGCAGCCTGACATACAGGCAGACTGACAGACAGGTAGACAGACAGACTGTTATAGAGGAAGGGAAACATCTCAGACAGCCACATGACACACGCTAACAGATATCAGTATCGGCTGGGAGCATTGCCATTGATGAACTGAACATCTAGCATCATATGGTGTGGTGTGTGGTGCACTTCAAAAGAGGAAGATCATGTGTTGGTTTAGGGAGAGACGGTCTCTTTAAGTAGGTGATAGGCCCGGGGCCTGAGGCATTGTGGCTGTCTTGTCTGAAACTGCCTCTGAATTATTAGAAGGTTACAACATCTGGAAACACAGTGATGGATGGCCAGGTGTGTGTGACACACACACACACACACACACACACACACACACACACACACACACACACACACACACACACACACACACACACACACACACACACACACACACACACACACACACACACAGATAGAAGGAAAGGAATAAAGGAATCCAGCTAAGAGAAAAGTATACATACAAGATTTGACAGTTTGCAGTTTAATACCCGTCTATCTCTTCAAATGTCTGGGAATATGATTTATTCTAGTACAAAGAGATACAGTCAGTGATGAACTGTTTATCGCCTTGACAACAGACACATAAAAGACCAGATAATAGCAGCATTTTCAATTTGATGAGATTATTACACAGTCAGAGTCCTAATCACCCCTGAGTCAGTGGAAATGATCCCATATCACTACTCTGAATGTGGTGATACTAGGGCTAAGAGATAACATGAAGGAAAGGCCTCTTTGGTGTGTGTGTGAAGGGGCTGCATCTAAGCATGGCTAGGTTAGGTGAATCAGCTCTCTACTACAGTGGGAACCGTAAGGCACATTATATAGTAGATACCCAGCCCTGGTCTACAACAGAGCACACAGATAACTCTCCCTTATACAGTAGATACCCAGCCCTGGTCTACAACAGAGCACACAGATAACTCTCCCTTATACAGTAGATACCTCAGCCCAGCAACAGAGCACACAGATAACTCACCCTTATACAGTAGATACCCAGCCCTGCAACAGAGCACACAGATAACTCTCCCTTATACAGTAGATACCCAGCCCTGCTCTACAACAGAGCACACAGATAACTCCCTTATACAGTAGATACCCAGCCCTGCAACAGAGCACACAGATAACTCTCCCTTATACAGTAGATACCCAGCCCTGCAACAGAACACACAGATAACTCTCCCTTATACAGTAGATACCCAGCCCTGCCCTACAACAGAGCACACAGATAACTCTCCCTTATATAGTAGATACCCAGTCCTGCCCTACAACAGAGCACACAGATAACTCTCCCTTATACAGTAGATACCCAGCCCTACAACAGAACACACAGATAACTCTCCCTTATAAAGTAGATACCCAGTCCTGCTCTACAACAGAACACACAGATAACTCACCCTTATACAGTAGATACCCAGCCCTGCCCTACAACAGAACACACAGATAACTCACCCTTATATAGTAGATACCCAGCCCTGCCCTACAACAGAACACACAGATAACTCACCCTTATACAGTAGATACCCAGCCCTGCCCTACAACAGAACACACAGATAACTCTCCCTTATACAGTAGATACCGAGCCCTGCTCTACAACAGAGCACACAGATAACTCTCCCTTATACAGTAGATACCCAGCCCTACAACAGAACACACAGATAACTCTCCCTTATACAGTAGATACCCAGCCCTACAACAGAACACACAGATAACTCACCCTTATACAGTAGATACCCAGTCCTGCCCTACAACAGAGCACACAGATAACTCTCCCTTATACAGTAGATACCCAGCCCTGCTCTACAACAGAGCACACAGATAACTCTCCCTTATACAGTAGATACCCAGCCCTACAACAGAACACACAGATAACTCTCCCTTATACAGTAGATACCCAGTCCTGCTCTACAACAGAACACACAGATAACTCACCCTTATACAGTAGATACCTAGCCTTGCCCTACAACAGAGCACACAGATAACTCACCCTTATACAGTAGATACCCAGTCCTGCTCTACAACAGAACACACAGATAACTCACCCTTATACAGTAGATACCCAGCCCTGCCCTACAACAGAACACACAGATAACTCACCCTTATATAGTAGATACCCAGCCCTGCCCTGCAACAGAACACACAGATAACTCACCCTTATATAGTAGATACCCAGCCTTGCAACAGAACACACAGATAACTCACCCTTATACAGTAGATACCCAGTCCTGCTCTACAACAGAGCACACAGATAACTCACCCTTATACAGTAGATACCCAGTCCTGCTCTACAACAGAACACACAGATAACTCACCCTTATACAGTAGATACCCAGTCCTGCTCTACAACAGAACACACAGATAACTCACCCTTATACAGTAGATACCCAGCCCTGCCCTACAACAGAACACACAGATAACTCTCCCTTATACAGTAGATACCCAGCCCTGCCCTACAACAGAACACACAGATAACTCTCCCTTATACAGTAGATACCCAGCCCTGCCCTACAACAGAGCACACAGATAACTCACCCTTATACAGTAGATACCCAGTCCTGCTCTACAACAGAACACACAGATAACTCACCCTTATACAGTAGATACCCAGCCCTACAACAGAACACACAGATAACTCACCCTTATACAGTAGATACCCAGCCTTGCCCTACAACAGAACACACAGATAACTCACCCTTATACAGTAGATACCCAGCCCTGCCCTACAACAGAGCACACAGATAACTCTCCCTTATACAGTAGATACCCAGCCCTGCCCTACAACAGAACACACAGATAACTCACCCTTATTAAGTAGATACCCAGCCCTGCTCTACAACAGAGCACACAGATAACTCACCCTTATACAGTAGATACCCAGCCCTGCCCTACAACAGAGCACACAGATAACTCTCCCTTATACAGTAGATACCCAGCCCTGCAACAGAGCACACAGATAACTCACCCTTATACAGTAGATACCCAGCCCTGCTCTACAACAGAGCACACAGATAATTCTCCCTTGTACAGTAGATACCCAGCCCTGCAACAGATAACTCTCCCTTATACAGTAGATACCCAGCCCTGGTCTACAACAGAGCACACAGATAACTCTCCCTTATACAGTAGATACCTCAGCCCAGCAACAGAGCACACAGATAACTCACCCTTATACAGTAGATACCCAGCCCTGCAACAGAGCACACAGATAACTCTCCCTTATACAGTAGATACCCAGCCCTGCTCTACAACAGAGCACACAGATAACTCCCTTATACAGTAGATACCCACCCCTGCAACAGAGCACACAGATAACTCTCCCTTATACAGTAGATACCCAGCCCTGCTCTACAACAGAGCACACAGATAACTCCCTTATACAGTAGATACCCAGCCCTGCTCTACAACAGAGCACACAGATAACTCCCTTATACAGTAGATACCCAGCCCTGCAACAGAGCACACAGATAACTCTCCCTTATACAGTAGATACCCAGCCCTGCAACAGAACACACAGATAACTCTCCCTTATACAGTAGATACCCAGCCCTGCCCTACAACAGAGCACACAGATAACTCTCCCTTATATAGTAGATACCCAGTCCTGCCCTACAACAGAGCACACAGATAACTCTCCCTTATACAGTAGATACCCAGCCCTACAACAGAACACACAGATAACTCTCCCTTATACAGTAGATACCCAGTCCTGCTCTACAACAGAACACACAGATAACTCACCCTTATACAGTAGATACCCAGCCCTGCCCTACAACAGAACACACAGATAACTCACCCTTATATAGTAGATACCCAGCCCTGCCCTACAACAGAACACACAGATAACTCTCCCTTATACAGTAGATACCGAGCCCTGCTCTACAACAGAGCACACAGATAACTCTCCCTTATAGAGTAGATACCGAGCCCTGCTCTACAACAGAGCACACAGATAACTCTCCCTTATACAGTAGATACCCAGCCCTACAACAGAACACACAGATAACTCTCCCTTATACAGTAGATACCCAGCCCTACAACAGAACACACAGATAACTCACCCTTATACAGTAGATACCCAGTCCTGCCCTACAACAGAGCACACAGATAACTCTCCCTTATACAGTAGATACCCAGCCCTGCTCTACAACAGAGCACACAGATAACTCTCCCTTATACAGTAGATACCTCAGCCCAGCAACAGAGCACACAGATAACTCACCCTTATACAGTAGATACCCAGCCCTGCAACAGAGCACACAGATAACTCTCCCTTATACAGTAGATACCCAGCCCTGCTCTACAACAGAGCACACAGATAACTCCCTTATACAGTAGATACCCAGCCCTGCAACAGAGCACACAGATAACTCTCCCTTATACAGTAGATACCCAGCCCTGCAACAGAACACACAGATAACTCTCCCTTATACAGTAGATACCCAGCCCTGCCCTACAACAGAGCACACAGATAACTCTCCCTTATATAGTAGATACCCAGTCCTGCCCTACAACAGAGCACACAGATAACTCTCCCTTATACAGTAGATACCCAGCCCTACAACAGAACACACAGATAACTCTCCCTTATACAGTAGATACCCAGTCCTGCTCTACAACAGAACACACAGATAACTCACCCTTATACAGTAGATACCCAGCCCTGCCCTACAACAGAACACACAGATAACTCACCCTTATATAGTAGATACCCAGCCCTGCCCTACAACAGAACACACAGATAACTCACCCTTATACAGTAGATACCCAGCCCTGCCCTACAACAGAACACACAGATAACTCTCCCTTATACAGTAGATACCTAGCCCTGCTCTACAACAGAGCACACAGATAACTCTCCCTTATACAGTAGATACCCAGCCCTACAACAGAACACACAGATAACTCTCCCTTATACAGTAGATACCCAGCCCTACAACAGAACACACAGATAACTCACCCTTATACAGTAGATACCCAGTCCTGCCCTACAACAGAGCACACAGATAACTCTCCCTTATACAGTAGATACCCAGCCCTAAAACAGAACACACAGATAACTCTCCCTTATACAGTAGATACCCAGTCCTGCTCTACAACAGAACACACAGATAACTCACCCTTATACAGTAGATACCTAGCCTTGCCCTACAACAGAGCACACAGATAACTCACCCTTATACAGTAGATACCCAGTCCTGCTCTACAACAGAACACACAGATAACTCACCCTTATACAGTAGATACCCAGCCCTGCCCTACAACAGAACACACAGATAACTCACCCTTATATAGTAGATACCCAGCCCTGCCCTGCAACAGAACACACAGATAACTCACCCTTATATAGTAGATACCCAGCCTTGCAACAGAACACACAGATAACTCACCCTTATACAGTAGATACCCAGTCCTGCTCTACAACAGAGCACACAGATAACTCACCCTTATACAGTAGATACCCAGTCCTGCTCTACAACAGAACACACAGATAACTCACCCTTATACAGTAGATACCCAGTCCTGCTCTACAACAGAACACACAGATAACTCACCCTTATACAGTAGATACCCAGCCCTGCCCTACAACAGAACACACAGATAACTCTCCCTTATACAGTAGATACCCAGCCCTGCCCTACAACAGAGCACACATAACTCACCCTTATACAGTAGATACCCAGTCCTGCTCTACAACAGAACACACAGATAACTCACCCTTATACAGTAGATACCCAGCCCTACAACAGAACACACAGATAACTCACCCTTATACAGTAGATACCCAGCCTTGCCCTACAACAGAACACACAGATAACTCACCCTTATACAGTAGATACCCAGCCCTGCCCTACAACAGAGCACACAGATAACTCTCCCTTATACAGTAGATACCCAGCCCTGCCCTACAACAGAACACACAGATAACTCACCCTTATTAAGTAGATACCCAGCCCTGCTCTACAACAGAGCACACAGATAACTCACCCTTATACAGTAGATACCCAGCCCTGCCCTACAACAGAGCACACAGATAACTCTCCCTTATACAGTAGATACCCAGCCCTGCAACAGAGCACACAGATAACTCACCCTTATACAGTAGATACCCAGCCCTGCTCTACAACAGAGCACACAGATAATTCTCCCTTGTACAGTAGATACCCAGCCCTGCAACAGATAACTCTCCCTTATACAGTAGATACCCAGCCCTGGTCTACAACAGAGCACACAGATAACTCTCCCTTATACAGTAGATACCTCAGCCCAGCAACAGAGCACACAGATAACTCACCCTTATACAGTAGATACCCAGCCCTGCAACAGAGCACACAGATAACTCTCCCTTATACAGTAGATACCCAGCCCTGCTCTACAACAGAGCACACAGATAACTCCCTTATACAGTAGATACCCACCCCTGCAACAGAGCACACAGATAACTCTCCCTTATACAGTAGATACCCAGCCCTGCTCTACAACAGAGCACACAGATAACTCCCTTATACAGTAGATACCCAGCCCTGCTCTACAACAGAGCACACAGATAACTCCCTTATACAGTAGATACCCAGCCCTGCAACAGAGCACACAGATAACTCTCCCTTATACAGTAGATACCCAGCCCTGCAACAGAACACACAGATAACTCTCCCTTATACAGTAGATACCCAGCCCTGCCCTACAACAGAGCACACAGATAACTCTCCCTTATATAGTAGATACCCAGTCCTGCCCTACAACAGAGCACACAGATAACTCTCCCTTATACAGTAGATACCCAGCCCTACAACAGAACACACAGATAACTCTCCCTTATACAGTAGATACCCAGTCCTGCTCTACAACAGAACACACAGATAACTCACCCTTATACAGTAGATACCCAGCCCTGCCCTACAACAGAACACACAGATAACTCTCCCTTATACAGTAGATACCGAGCCCTGCTCTACAACAGAGCACACAGATAACTCTCCCTTATACAGTAGATACCGAGCCCTGCTCTACAACAGAGCACACAGATAACTCTCCCTTATACAGTAGATACCCAGCCCTACAACAGAACACACAGATAACTCTCCCTTATACAGTAGATACCCAGCCCTACAACAGAACACACAGATAACTCACCCTTATACAGTAGATACCCAGTCCTGCCCTACAACAGAGCACACAGATAAATCTCCCTTATACAGTAGATACCCAGCCCTGCTCTACAACAGAGCACACAGATAACTCTCCCTTATACAGTAGATACCTCAGCCCAGCAACAGAGCACACAGATAACTCACCCTTATACAGTAGATACCCAGCCCTGCAACAGAGCACACAGATAACTCTCCCTTATACAGTAGATACCCAGCCCTGCTCTACAACAGAGCACACAGATAACTCCCTTATACAGTAGATACCCAGCCCTGCAACAGAGCACACAGATAACTCTCCCTTATACAGTAGATACCCAGCCCTGCAACAGAACACACAGATAACTCTCCCTTATACAGTAGATACCCAGCCCTGCCCTACAACAGAGCACACAGATAACTCTCCCTTATATAGTAGATACCCAGTCCTGCCCTACAACAGAGCACACAGATAACTCTCCCTTATACAGTAGATACCCAGCCCTACAACAGAACACACAGATAACTCTCCCTTATACAGTAGATACCCAGTCCTGCTCTACAACAGAACACACAGATAACTCACCCTTATACAGTAGATACCCAGCCCTGCCCTACAACAGAACACACAGATAACTCACCCTTATATAGTAGATACCCAGCCCTGCCCTACAACAGAACACACAGATAACTCACCCTTATACAGTAGATACCCAGCCCTGCCCTACAACAGAACACACAGATAACTCTCCCTTATACAGTAGATACCTAGCCCTGCTCTACAACAGAGCACACAGATAACTCTCCCTTATACAGTAGATACCCAGCCCTACAACAGAACACACAGATAACTCTCCCTTATACAGTAGATACCCAGCCCTACAACAGAACACACAGATAACTCACCCTTATACAGTAGATACCCAGTCCTGCCCTACAACAGAGCACACAGATAACTCTCCCTTATACAGTAGATACCCAGCCCTACAACAGAACACACAGATAACTCTCCCTTATACAGTAGATACCCAGTCCTGCTCTACAACAGAACACACAGATAACTCACCCTTATACAGTAGATACCTAGCCTTGCCCTACAACAGAGCACACAGATAACTCACCCTTATACAGTAGATACCCAGTCCTGCTCTACAACAGAGCACACAGATAACTCACCCTTATACAGTAGATACCCAGCCCTGCCCTACAACAGAACACACAGATAACTCACCCTTATATAGTAGATACCCAGCCCTGCCCTGCAACAGAACACACAGATAACTCACCCTTATATAGTAGATACCCAGCCTTGCAACAGAACACACAGATAACTCACCCTTATACAGTAGATACCCAGTCCTGCTCTACAACAGAGCACACAGATAACTCACCCTTATACAGTAGATACCCAGCCCTGCTCTACAACAGAGCACACAGATAACTCCCTTATACAGTAGATACCCAGCCCTGCAACAGAGCACACAGATAACTCTCCCTTATACAGTAGATACCCAGCCCTGCAACAGAACACACAGATAACTCTCCCTTATACAGTAGATACCCAGCCCTGCCCTACAACAGAGCACACAGATAACTCTCCCTTATATAGTAGATACCCAGTCCTGCCCTACAACAGAGCACACAGATAACTCTCCCTTATACAGTAGATACCCAGCCCTACAACAGAACACACAGATAACTCTCCCTTATACAGTAGATACCCAGTCCTGCTCTACAACAGAACACACAGATAACTCACCCTTATACAGTAGATACCCAGCCCTGCCCTACAACAGAACACACAGATAACTCTCCCTTATACAGTAGATACCGAGCCCTGCTCTACAACAGAGCACACAGATAACTCTCCCTTATACAGTAGATACCGAGCCCTGCTCTACAACAGAGCACACAGATAACTCTCCCTTATACAGTAGATACCCAGCCCTACAACAGAACACACAGATAACTCTCCCTTATACAGTAGATACCCAGCCCTACAACAGAACACACAGATAACTCACCCTTATACAGTAGATACCCAGTCCTGTCCTACAACAGAGCACACAGATAAATCTCCCTTATACAGTAGATACCCAGCCCTGCTCTACAACAGAGCACACAGATAACTCTCCCTTATACAGTAGATACCTCAGCCCAGCAACAGAGCACACAGATAACTCACCCTTATACAGTAGATACCCAGCCCTGCAACAGAGCACACAGATAACTCTCCCTTATACAGTAGATACCCAGCCCTGCTCTACAACAGAGCACACAGATAACTCCCTTATACAGTAGATACCCAGCCCTGCAACAGAGCACACAGATAACTCTCCCTTATACAGTAGATACCCAGCCCTGCAACAGAACACACAGATAACTCTCCCTTATACAGTAGATACCCAGCCCTGCCCTACAACAGAGCACACAGATAACTCTCCCTTATATAGTAGATACCCAGTCCTGCCCTACAACAGAGCACACAGATAACTCTCCCTTATACAGTAGATACCCAGCCCTACAACAGAACACACAGATAACTCTCCCTTATACAGTAGATACCCAGTCCTGCTCTACAACAGAACACACAGATAACTCACCCTTATACAGTAGATACCCAGCCCTGCCCTACAACAGAACACACAGATAACTCACCCTTATATAGTAGATACCCAGCCCTGCCCTACAACAGAACACACAGATAACTCACCCTTATACAGTAGATACCCAGCCCTGCCCTACAACAGAACACACAGATAACTCTCCCTTATACAGTAGATACCTAGCCCTGCTCTACAACAGAGCACACAGATAACTCTCCCTTATACAGTAGATACCCAGCCCTACAACAGAACACACAGATAACTCTCCCTTATACAGTAGATACCCAGCCCTACAACAGAACACACAGATAACTCACCCTTATACAGTAGATACCCAGTCCTGCCCTACAACAGAGCACACAGATAACTCTCCCTTATACAGTAGATACCCAGCCCTACAACAGAACACACAGATAACTCTCCCTTATACAGTAGATACCCAGTCCTGCTCTACAACAGAACACACAGATAACTCACCCTTATACAGTAGATACCTAGCCTTGCCCTACAACAGAGCACACAGATAACTCACCCTTATACAGTAGATACCCAGTCCTGCTCTACAACAGAGCACACAGATAACTCACCCTTATACAGTAGATACCCAGCCCTGCCCTACAACAGAACACACAGATAACTCACCCTTATATAGTAGATACCCAGCCCTGCCCTGCAACAGAACACACAGATAACTCACCCTTATATAGTAGATACCCAGCCTTGCAACAGAACACACAGATAACTCACCCTTATACAGTAGATACCCAGTCCTGCTCTACAACAGAGCACACAGATAACTCACCCTTATACAGTAGATACCCAGCCCTGCCCTACAACAGAACACACAGATAACTCTCCCTTATACAGTAGATACCCAGCCCTGCCCTACAACAGAGCACACAGATAACTCACCCTTATACAGTAGATACCCAGTCCTGCTCTACAACAGAACACACAGATAACTCACCCTTATACAGTAGATACCCAGCCCTGCCCTACAACAGAACACACAGATAACTCTCCCTTATACAGTAGATACCCAGCCCTACAACAGAACACACAGATAACTCACCCTTATACAGTAGATACCCAGCCTTGCCCTACAACAGAACACACAGATAACTCACCCTTATACAGTAGATACCCAGCCCTGCCCTACAACAGAGCACACAGATAACTCTCCCTTATACAGTAGATACCCAGCCCTGCCCTACAACAGAACACACAGATAACTCACCCTTATATAGTAGATACCCAGCCCTGCTCTACAACAGAGCACACAGATAACTCACCCTTATACAGTAGATACCCAGCCCTGCCCTACAACAGAGCACACAGATAACTATCCCTTATACAGTAGATACCCAGCCCTGCAACAGAGCACACAGATAACTCACCCTTATACAGTAGATACCCAGCCCTGCTCTACAACAGAGCACACAGATAATTATCCCGTGTACAGTAGATACCCAGCCCTGCAACAGATAACTCACCCTTATACAGTAGATACCCAGCCCTGCTCTACAACAAAGCACACAGATAACTCACCCTTATACAGTATATACCCAGCCCTGCCCTACAACAGAGCACACAGATAACTCTCCCTTATACAGTAGATACCCAGCCCTGCCCTGCAACAGAACACACAGATAACTCTCCCTTATACAGTAGATACCCAGCCCTACAACAGAGCACACAGATAACTCACCCTTATACAGTAGATACCCAGCCCTGCCCTACAACAGAGCACACAGATAACTCTCCCTTATACAGTAGATACCCAGCCCTGCAACAGAACACACAGATAACTCTCCCTTATACAGTAGATACCCAGCCCTGCAACAGAGCACACAGATAACTCACCCTTATACAGTAGATACCCAGCCCTGCAACAGAGCACACAGATAACTCACCCTTATACAGTAGATACCCAGCCCTGCCCTACAACAGAGCACACAGATAACTCACCCTTATATAGTAGATACCCAGCCCTGCTCTACAACAGAGCACACAGATAACTCACCCTTATACAGTAGATACCCAGCCCTGTCCTACAACAGAGCACACAGATAACTCTCCCTTATACAGTAGATACCCAGCCCTGCAACAGAACACACAGATAACTCACCCTTATACAGTAGATACCCAGCCCTGCTCTACAACAGAGCACACAGATAACTCACCCTTATACAGTAGATACCCAGCCCTGTCCTACAACAGAGCACACAGATAACTCTCCCTTATACAGTAGATACCCAGCCCTGCAACAGAACACACAGATAACTCACCCTTATACAGTAGATACCCAGCCCTGCAACAGAACACACAGATAACTCACCCTTATATAGTAGATACCCAGCCCTGCTCTACAACAGAGCACACATATAACTCACCCTTATACAGTAGATACCCAGCCCTGTCCTACAACAGAGCACACAGATAACTCTCCCTGATACAGTAGATACCCAGCCCTGCAACAGAACACACAGATAACTCACCCTTATACAGTAGATACCCAGCCCTGCCCTACAACAGAGCACACAGATAACTCTCCCTTATACAGTAGATACCCAGCCCTACAACAGAACACACAGAAAACTCACCCTTATACAGTAGATACCCAGCCCTTTCCTACAACAGAGCACACAGATAACTCTCCCTTATACAGTAGATACCCAGCCCTGCCCTACAACAGAACACACAGATAACTCTCCCTTATACAGTAGATACCCAGCCCTGCAACAGAGCACACAGATAACTCACCCTTATACAGTAGATACCCAGCCCTGCCCTACAACAGAGCACACAGATAACTCACCCTTATACAGTAGATACCCAGCCCTGCAACAGAGCACACAGATAACTCACCCTCATACAGTAGATACCCAGCCCTGTCCTACAACAGAGCACACAGATAACTCACCCTTATACAGTGGATACCCAGCCCTGCAACAGAGCACACAGATAACTCTCCCTTATACAGTAGATACCCAGCCCTGCCCTACAACAGAACACACAGATAACTCTCCCTTATACAGTAGATACCCAGCCCTGCCCTACAACAGAGCACACAGATAACTCACCCTTATACAGTAGATACCCAGCCCTGCCCTACAACAGAGCACACAGATAACTCACCCTTATACAGTAGATACCCAGCCCTGCCCTACAACAGAGCACACAGATAACTCACCCTTATACAGTAGATACCCAGCCCTGCAACAGAGCACACAGATAACTCACCCTTATATAGTAGATACCCAGTCCTGCAACAGAGCACACAGATAACTCACCCTTATATAGTAGATACCCAGCCCTACAACAGAGCACACAGATAACTCACCCTTATACAGTAGATACCCAGCCCTGTCCTACAACAGAGCACACAGATAACTCACCCTTATACAGTAGATACCCAGTCCTGCTCTACAACAGAACACACAGATAACTCACCCTTATACAGTAGATACCCAGCCCTGGCCTACAACAGAGCACACAGATAACTCACCCTTATACAGTAGATACCCAGCCCTACAACAGAACACACAGATAACTCTCCCTTATACAGTAGATACCCTGCCCTACAACAGAACACACAGATAACTCACCCTTATACAGTAGATACCCTGCCCTACAACAGAACACACAGATAACTCACCCTTATACAGTAGATACCCAGCCCTGCCCTACAACAGAGCACACAGATAACTCACCCTTATACAGTAGATACCCAGCCCTGGCCTACAACAGAGCACACAGATAACTCACCCTTATACAGTAGATACCCAGCCCTACAACAGAACACACAGATAACTCTCCCTTATACAGTAGATACCCAGCCCTGCAACAGAACACACAGATAACTCTCCCTTATACAGTAGATACCCAGCCCTGCCCTACAACAGAGCACACAGATAACTCTCCCTTATACAGTAGATACCCAGCCCTGCAACAGAACACACAGATAACTCTCCCTTATACAGTAGATACCCAGCCCTGCCCTACAACAGAGCACACAGATAACTCACCCTAATACAGTAGATACCCAGCCCTGCCCTACAACAGAGCACACAGATAACTCACCCTTATACAGTAGATACCCTGCCCTACAACAGAGCACACAGATAACTCTCCCTTTGGCAGCGATTGAAGAACAGCTCAATTATCTCTCTTATTATACTGTACTCATCTTTATTAATGAGTGACAGGATATCTTTCTGCATTGCAGTACAGGTTATAGCAACAACAATAGATTATGTAGTCAATATTTTATTTATTTAACCTTTATTTAACTAGGCAAGACAGTTAAGAACAAATTCGTACTTACAATGACGGCCTACTCCGGACAAACCCTAACGACGCTGGGCCAATTGTGCGCCGCCCTATGGGACTCCCAATCACTTCCGGTTGTGATACAGCCTGGAATCGAACCATGGTCTGTAGTGACGCCTCTAGCACTTAGATGCAGTGATCGCTGTGCCACTCGGGAGCCCAATAGCAAGACTGAGAAGTCAAGAGTTTGGCACATGCCATGGACTAAATGTATTATAATGTATGTTTCGGTTTGAGTTGAAGCAGGGAATCATTATATTTGGTGTAATGTCCTTACATTCTTATTATTCTATCCTGTGATTATATTATTAGTGAATGAATGACTCCATCTGGACCAGCTAACACACAGGTACGTCTTTATTCAGAAAAGTCAGGTGAATGTGTCCATCATTGTTCAATCTCTGTGTGAACTTTCAACTCTTAAGAGCATCTACTTGTCCCTCTCTCTCTACTGTACCTCTACACTCCTCCTCTTCCTCTCTCATGTACCTCTTCACTCCTCCTCTTCCTCTCTCCTGTACCTCTTCATATCCTCCTCTACCTCTCTCACGTACCTCTTCACTCCTCCTCTACCTCTCTCATGTACCTCTTCACTCCTCCTCTCCCTCTCTCATGTACCTCTTCATATCCTCCTCTACCTCTCTCATGTACCTCTTCACTCCTCCTCTTCCTCTCTCATGTACCTCTTCACTCCTCCTCTCCCTCTCTTCTGTACCTCTTCACTCCTCCTCTCCCATGTACCTCTTCACTCCTCCTCTTCCTCCTCTCTCATGTACCTCTTCCTCCTCTCTCATGTACCTCTTCACTCCTCCTCTTCCTCTTTTCTGTACCTCTTCACTCCTCATCTTCCTCTCTCATGTACCTCTTCACTCCTCCTCTACCTCTCTTCTGTACCTCTACACTCCTCCTCTCCCTCTCTCATGTACCCCTTCACTCCTCCTCTTCCTCTCTCATGTACCTCTTCACTCCTCCTCTACCTCTCTCATGTACCTCTACACTCCTCCTCTATCTCTCTCATGTACCTCTTCACTCCTCCTCTACCTCTCTCATGTACCTCTTCACTCCTCCTCTACCTCTCTCATGTACCTCTTCACTCCTCCTCTACCTCTCTCATGTACCTCTTCACTCCTCCTCTTTCTCTCTTCTGTACCTCTTCACTCCTCCTCTTCCTCTCTCATGTACCTCTTCACTCCTCCTCTACCTCTCTTCTGTACCTCTTCACTCCTCCTCTCCCTCTCTCCTGTACCTCTTCACTCCTCCTCTACCTCTCTTCTGTACCTTTTCACTCCTCCTCTTCCTCTCTCATGTACCTCTTCACTCCTCCTCTTCCTCTCTCATGTACCTCTTCACTCCTCCTCTTTCTCTCTTCTGTACCTCTTCACTCCTCCTCTTCCTCTCTCATGTACCTCTTCACTCCTCCTCTCCCTCTCTCCTGTACCTCTTCACTCCTCCTCTACCTCTCTTCTGTACCTCTACACTCCTCCTCTCCCTCATTCCTGTTTCTCCTCTCCCTCTCTCCTGTACCTCTTCACACATCCTCCTCTCCCTGCCTCCTGTACCTCTTCACTCCTCATCTCCCTCTCCCTCTCTCTCTTGTCTCAGGGTT
This sequence comes from Salvelinus alpinus, assembly GCF_045679555.1. Classification (NCBI taxonomy): domain Eukaryota; kingdom Metazoa; phylum Chordata; class Actinopteri; order Salmoniformes; family Salmonidae; genus Salvelinus; species Salvelinus alpinus. The sequence goes on from NC_092096.1 coordinate 24,364,490, forward strand.
TGGGGCTTAGGGCTGGGTCCGGGGGTCTTGCGTCCGGACAGGATAGGTGGCAGGATGGGTTTGGCGTTGGAGCCTGGGCGTGCCATGGTGGCGGTGGCGCCCGGAGAGAGAAGCTCGGAGCCGGGGCGAGGGGCGTCAGGAGTGTGGCCAGATTCTACTTGATCTGGGGGAGAAACAAGTACACAACCAATGAGTTACTAATACTTGGAAAGATGTGTGCTTTTATATATAAAGAGGATCCATAACCGGTACATCTAGGGAGGAGACATAGAGTTAAAGTCGGAAGTTTACATACACCTTAGCCAAATACATTTAAACTCAGTTTTTCACAATTCCTGACATTTAATCCTAGTACAAATTCCCTGTCTTAGGTCAGTTAGAATCAGCACTTCATTTTAAGAATGTGAAATGTCAGAATAATAGTAGAGAGAATGATTTATTTCAGCTTTTATTTATTTCAAAACATTCCCAGTGGGTCAGAAGTTTACATACACTCAATTAGTATTTGGTAGCATTGCCTTTAAATTGTTTAACTTGGGTCAAACGTTTCGGGTAGCCTTCCACAAGCTTCCCACAATAAGTTGGGTGAATTTTGGCCCATTCCTCCGGACAGAGCTGGTGTAACTGAGTCAGGTTTGTAGGCCTCCTTGCTCGCACACACTTTTTCAGTTCTGCCCACATATTTTCTATAGGATTGAGGTCATGGCTTTGTGATGGCCACTCCAATACCATGACTTTGTTATCCTTAAGCCATTTTGCCACAACTTTGGAAGTATGCTTGGGGTCATTGTCCATTTGGAAGACCCATTTGCGACCAAGCTTTAACTTCCTGACTGATGTCTTGAGATGCTGCTTCAATATATCCACATAATATACCTTCCTCGTGACGCCATCTATTTTGTGAAATGCACCAGTCCCTCCTGCAGCAAAGCACCCCCACAACATGATGCTGCCACCCCCGAGCTTCATGGTTGGGATGGTGCTCTTCGGCTTCCAAGCCCCCCCCTTTTTCCTCCAAACGTAACGATGGTCATTATGGCCAAACAGTTCTGTTTTTGTTTCATCAGACCAGAGGACATTTCTCCAAAAAGTACGATATTTGTCCCCGTGTGCAGTTGCAAACCATAGTCTGGCCTTTTTATGGCGGTTTTGGAGCAGTGGCTTCTTCCTTGCTGAGCGGCCTTTCAGGTTATGTCGATATAGGACTTGTTTTACTGTGGATATAGATACTTTTGTACCTGTTTCCTCCAGCATCTTCACAAGGTCCTTTGCTGTTGTTCTGGGATTGAATTGCACTTTTCACATCTCTAGGAGACAGAACGCGTCTCCTTCCTGAGTGGTATGACGGCTGCGGGATCCCATGGTGTTTACACTTGCGTACTATTGTTTGTACAAATGAACGTGGTACCTTCAGGCGTTTGGAAATTGCTCCCAAGGATGAACCAGACTTCTGGAGGCCAACACCTTTTTTCTGAGGTCTTGGCTGATTTCTTTTGATTTTCCCATGATGTCAAGCAAAGAGGCTCTGAGTTTGAAGGTAGGCCTTGAAATACATCCACAGGTACACCTCCAATTGACTCAAATGATGTCAATTAGCCAAACAGAAGCTTCTAAAGCCATGACATAATTTTCTGGAATTGTCCAAGCTTTTTAAAGGCACAGTCAACTTCTATGTAAACTTCTGACCCACTGGAATTATGATACAGTAAATTATAAGTGAAATAATCTGTCTGTAAACAATTGTTGGAAAAATTACTTGTGTCATGCACAAAGTAGATGTCCTACCCGACTTGCCAAAACAATAGTTTGTTAACAAGAAATCTGTGGAGTGGTTGAAAAACAAGTTTTAATGACTCCAACCTAAGTGTTTGTAAACTTCCAACTTCAACTGTAGATTATCACACATCTAGAACAAGAGAATCACACTACAAAGTATTGAGGGAACAGAGAGAAAGAGATTGATGACGAGCCAACACAGTTCTATGAGGTAGAGGGAGGTATCAGAACCAGTCCCAATAAGTGTCATGACAAAATGTCCACCTGCTAAAGAGAGAGACATGAAGAAAGGCAGAGACAGATACAGAGAGGGAGCCAGTCATTGGTGAAAAGGAGAGCAGATTGAGCTAGGGTTAGTCACCTTTCAGCATGTCCAGGTTGTGTCCCAGAGAGGAGATTGAGCTAGGGTAAGTCACCTTTCAGCATGTCCAGGTTGTGTCCCAGAGAGGAGATTGAGCTAGGGTAAGTCACCTTTCAGCATGTCCAGGTTGTGTCCCAGAGAGGAGATTGAGCTAGGGTAAGTCACCTTTCAGCATGTCCAGGTTGTGTCCCAGAGAGGAGATTGAGCTAGGGTAAGTCACCTTTCAGCATGTCCAGGTTGTGTCCCAGAGAGGAGATTGAGCTAGGGTAAGTCACCTTTCAGCATGTCCAGGTTGTGTCCCAGAGAGGAGATTGAGCTAGGGTAAGTCACCTTTCAGCATGTCCAGGTTGTGTCCCAGAGAGGAGATTGAGCTAGGGTAAGTCACCTTTCAGCATGTCCAGGTTGTGTCCCAGAGAGGAGATTGAGCTAGGGTAAGTCACCTTTCAGCATGTCCAGGTTGTGTCCCAGAGAGGAGATTGAGCTAGGGTAAGTCACCTTTCAGCATGTCCAGGTTGTGTCCCAGAGAGGAGACATCCAGGGGCTCCACGGTGGTGTCGAAGCCCAGGTCTGAACACCCGGCTGGCCCTGCTGTCTCTGAGAAGGCCCCTGCTGAGCTGGGAAACGACAGGCCAGAACTAGCACGGGAGTCATCAGAGCTGATACCAGGGGGGAGAGACAGAGAGAGGGTAAGGGAAAGAGAAAATCATGGGAAGAGAGAGAGACAGAGAGAGAGACAGAGAGAGGGAAAGGGAGAGAGAGAGAGAGACAGACAGAAATAGACAGGGAAAGACAGAGAGAGAGACAGGGGAAGAAACAGAGAGAGAGACAGGGGAAGACACAGAGAGAGACAGAGGAAGAAGAGGAAGAAGAGAGAGAGAATTCGAAAACAAATCCAATTTTGATAAACTCCCATATCTACTGGGTGAAATTCCACAGTGTGCCATCACAGCAGCAAGATTTGTGACCTGTTGCCACAAGAAAAGGGCAACCAGTGAAGAACAAACACCACTGTAAATACAACCCATATTTATGTTTATTTATTTTAACTTGTGTGCTTTAACCATTTGTACATTGTTACAACACTGCATATATATAATATGACATTTGTAATGTCTTTATTGTTTTGAAACGTCTGTATGTGTAATGTTTACTGTTCATTTTTATTGTTTATTTGACTTTTGTATATTATCTACCTCACTTGCTTTGGCAATGTTAACACATGTTTCCCATGCCAATAAAGCCCCTTGAATTGAATTGAATTGACAGGGGAAGACAAAGAGAGAGACAGGGGAAGAAAGAGAGAGAGAGAGAGAGAGGGGGGGGGGGGGGGAAGACAGAGAGAGACAAACAGACAAACGAAGAGAATGCAAGAGAGGGCAAGATGGATGAGAAAGATAAAGGGTGTGGTTTAGAGGAAACCAGGAGGATTACAAGGAACACAATAAAGGAGAGAGAGAAAGAGAGACAGTAAAACATGTCCCATACAGGTGGTATCAGACAGTCAGACTTCAAGATCTTTTATAGCCATGAAAACGGGGCTAAATTTGTACCAATTAATGGAGGTCATGTCATTAGGTACAGTGCATTCGGGAAAATATTAAGACCCCTTGAATTCTTACACATTTTGTTACATTATAGCCTTATTCTAAAATTGATTACATCTTTTTTCCCCCTCATCATTCTACACACAATACCCCATAATGACAAAGCAAAAACAGTTTTTTGGACATTTATGCTAATTTATTTAAAAGAATTAATATCACATTTACATAAGTATTCAGACCCTTTACTCAGTACTTTGTTGAAGCACCTTTGGCAGCGATTACAGCCTTGAGTCTTCTTGGTTATGATGCTACAAGCTTGGCACACCTGTATTTGGGGAGTTTCTCCCATTCTTCTCTGCAGATCCTCTCAAGCTCTGTCAGGTTGGATGAGGAGCGTTGCTGCACAGCTATTTTCAGGTCTCTTCAGAGATGTTCGATCAGGTTCAAGTCCGGGGTTTGGCTGGGCCACTCAAGGACATTCAGAGACTTGTCCCGAAGCCACTCCTGCGTTGTCTTGACTGTGTGCTTAGGGTCGTTGTCCTGTTTGAAGGTGAACGTTCGCCCCAGTCTGAGGTCCTGAGCGCTCTGGAGCAGGTTTTCATCAAGGATCTCTCTGTACTTTGCCCCGTTCATCTTTGCCTCGATCCGGCCAGCTCTAGGAAGAGTCTTGGTGGTTCCAAACGTCTTCCATTTAAGAATGATGGAGGCCACTGTGTTCTTGGGGACCTTCAATGCTGCAGACATTTTCTGGTACTCTTCTCCAGATCTGTGCCTCGTCTCTGAGTTCTTCCTTCGACCTCATGGCTTGGTTTTTGCTCTGACATGCACTGTCAACTGTGGGACCTTACTGTATATAGACAGATGTGTGCCTTTCCAATCAAGTTGTAGAAACATCAAGGATGATCAATAGAAACAGGATGATTCTGAGCTCAATTTCCAGTCTCATAGCGAAGGGTCTGAATACTTATGTAAATAAGGTATGTTAAATTTTTTTGGGATAAATTAGCTACAATTTCAAGCAATCTGTTTTTTATGGGGTATTGTGTGTAGATTGATACAAAAAAAAAGTAATCTATTTTAGAATAAGGCTGTAACGTACATTTTTTGGGAAAAAGTCAAGGGGTCTGAATACTTTCTGAATGCACTGTATGTCATTAGGTATGTCATTCCATGGACTTTGGCTTGGGATAGGTTCAGACATCATTCTTTTGAACATCTTGGTTTTTTAATGGATTGGTTGCTATGAATAACTGACTACCCAAGGACATTCTAAAACACCTCCCACGCCTATATTTAAATCCAAAGCCAACGAGGAGCATTTATTCAATCAATAATGAAAGAAGTTATTCAGTAAAATAGAGTTGCTGGAATGGCACAGCTATTTAAACTAAATCACAAGCACAACAACACTACTTTACAGGTCACAAGAAAAGAGTTACGAAAATCACTTAGTGGCAGTAATTTGCTGATGTGAGGGACTTCCTCCTGTAAACCTAAACTCCCTGTTGGTTCGACATTAATTAATGACCTTCAGCTCTCAGACATGCTGTATACATAGAAATGCTTATTTCACCGGTGTAAGTCGTAAGCTGTGTTAATGGTTATTCCAGTGTACACGGGGAGGAGGCATTAGCAAGGACAGATATCCATCAATGTTTAGGTGTACAGAGACTTGCCCCCAGATGGTGTGGAGTTGTTACCCGAGAACTCAGTAAAGAAGAAGCTCTTGAACACATAAGGTCAGCCAGTGAATACTAACACATAAGGTCAGCCAGTGAATACTAACACATAAGGTCAGCCAGTGAATACTAACACATAAGGTCAGCCAGTGAATACTAACACATAAGGTCAGCCAGTGAATACTAACACATAAGGTCAGCCAGTGAATATTAGCACATAAGGTCAGCCAGTGAATACTAACACATACGGTCAGCCAGTGAATATTAGCACATAAGGTCAGCCAGTGAATACTAACACATAAGGTTAGCCAGTGAATACTAACACATAAGGTCAGCCAGTGAATACTAACACATAAGGTCAGCCAGTGAATACTAACACATAAGGTCAGCCAGTGAACACTAACACATAAGGTCAGCCAGTGAATACTAACACATAAGGTCAGCCAGTGAATATTAGCACATAAGGTCAGCCAGTGAATACTAAGACATAAGGTCAGCCAGTGAATATTAGCACATAAGGTCAGCCAGTGAATACTAACACATAAGGTCAGCCAGTGAATACTAGTACATAAGGTCAGCCAGTGAATATTAGCACATAAGGTCAGCCAGTGAATACTAACACATAAGGTCAGCCAGTGAACACTAACACATAAGGTCAGCCAGTGAATACTAACACATAAGGTCAGCCAGTGAATACTACTACATAAGGTCAGCCAGTGAATACTACTACATAAGGTCAGCCAGTGAATACTACTACATAAGGTCAGCCAGTGAATACTACTACATAAGGTCAGCCAGTGAATACTAACACAAGTGTGTGCACTGCTCTTGATCAATCATAATAAGATAGATATGAACTGTGCAGGTTGGTACGTTTCAGTCTATTAGAAAAGAATAAAGATCAGCATTACAGTGGATGCTAGACGGTCCCCTAGGGAACTATACTATATAAATACAACAGCAGAGGATATAGTTGAGACTATACAAGTTGAGACTATAATAGTGTGTGTGTGTGTGTGTGTTGGGTACAGACCTGTTATTCTCTGAGTGGTTGTGTTGTCCGTCATGGCTGGCTCTAGGCATCATGGGGGATGAGAGGGCGGGGTCCCGCTGCATCTGAGAGGGCAATAATGATGGAGCTGTGTGTACACTCCTGGGAGACACACACACACACACACACACATAAATCTTACACATAACATGTCATAACATGATAACGGCAACATGATAGTATCACTAGCTTGGTAAGAGATTGTAGCTGCAACACAGTGGTGATATGCAGAGGTTCTTTATAACAACATCTGATATGAAATCTATCACTTTAAACAGACTCAGTGATGAGGTTGCCAGGAGCAGCAGGATATTGCAGCGGAGCGCGATGCAAGACGTAGCACACAAACATCTGTGCACAGATGCGCTTCACGCAACATGATCGCTATGGGGCCTTGTGATTCATACTCTTAGTTGTTGCAGAAGTCGGCCTGATATTGCTGTTTACACCGTGCATCGCTGACTACCTTCAATCTCAAGAGATGTTTGTATGCGTTTCTCACACATAAAATATAAACACACACAGTTGGTATTGTTCTGAAGGTGACCATCCTACCCAACATGCATCTGAAAACACAGTCTCAGTAAAACATGAGACATGATGCAGAACTAGACAGAGGATATCTCCTGTCAGCTCGAGTGTGAATGGCAGCAGGGGTGAACTGTACTCCTAACACACACTGGACTCCTAACACACACACACTGGACTCCTAACACACACACACTGGACTCCTAACACACACACACACACTGGACTCCTAACACACACACACACTGGACTCCTAACACCCCCCCCACACACACACACACCCACACACACACCCCACCCTTGTGGGTGGTTAGAGCTGATTACCAAGCCATATGACTTCCGGGCCATTGGAGAGCAGGTCTACCAGAGAGAGAATAGCTCTGGGTCGGAACATGAGAGGAGATGGCTGATTGGCTAAATCTACAGCACTGGTATTTGGTGAACAGAGCTGTACAATGACTTCCTGGATCAGTCTTTGAAGAACCTAGGGTCCTAACTGAGAAGCCACACACATGCATGCAAGCATGCACGCACGCAAACATACACAAACACACTTTTCACCATGACCTCTCTAGCTCCCTCTGCTGTTGGCATGCAATACAACACCATTCTACCACATGACCTTGTAACCTGCCACTTCAACATCAGGGTCAAATATGGCCAATCAGGACAACAGGAGAGGCTGTTGATGCCTAGAATAGCTGTTGATTTGAAGTGTACACTCCAATCAAGTCTGAGTGGTAGGGTATAGTGTACCTCTTGAAGAGCTGAGTGTAGGCTCTGGGACTCTTCCCCATCAGAGCCTCTCTGACCAGCTGCTGCCGTCTGTGGATGGAGGCCAGCTCCTACGGCCCAGAGAGAGAGAGATACAGTATTTAAACATGATGCTGTGTCTGTGGATGGAGGCCAGCTCCTACAGCCCAGAGAGAGAGATACAGTATTTAAACATGACGCTGTGTCTGTGGATGGAGGCCAGCTCCTACGGCCCAGAAAGAGAGATACAGTATTTAAACATGACGCTGTGTCTGTGGATGGAGGCCAGCTCCTACAGCCCAGAGAGAGAGATACAGTATTTAAACATGATGCTGTGTCTGTGGATGGAGGCCAGCTCCTACGGCCCAGAGAGAGAGATACAGTATTTAAACATGATGCTGTGTCTGTGGATGGAGGCCAGCTCCTACGGCCCAGAGAGAGAGATACAGTATTTAAACATGACGCTGTGTCTGTGGATGGAGGCCAGCTCCTACGGCCCAGAGAGATACAGTATTTAAACATGACGCTGTGTCTGTGGATGGAGGCCAGCTCCTACGGCCCAGAGAGAGAGAGATACAGTATTTAAACATGATGCTGTGTCTGTGGATGGAAGCCAGCTCCTACGGCCCAGAGAGAGAGATACAGTATTTAAACATGACGCTGTGTCTGTGGATGGAGGCCAGCTCCTACGGCCCAGAGAGATACAGTATTTAAACATGACGCTGTGTCTGTGGATGGAGGCCAGCTCCTACGGCCCAGAGAGATACAGTATTTAAACATGACGCTGTGTCTGTGGATGGAGGCCAGCTCCTACGGCCCAGAGAGAGAGATACAGTATTTAAACATGATGCTGTGTCTGTGGATGGAGGCCAGCTCCTACGGCCCAGAGAGATACAGTATTTAAACATGATGCTGTGTCTCTGGATGGAGGCCAGCTCCTACGGCCCAGAGAGAGAGATACAGTATTTAAACATGACACTGGCGTGGATGAATAAGGTTATCTAGTTCAGCAATGTCTACCCTGATATCAATCAGTCAGATGATTGAGCTAGACCCCTCAAACTCAACTCTGGACCTCGACGCCAATTCCACTGCAGTTTGACATTGTTCCCCTCTAATCAGGGACTGATTTAGACCTGGGACACCAGGTGTGTGCAATTAATGATCAGGAAGAACAGAAAACCAGCAGGCTCCGGACCTCGTGGGGTCAGAGTTGAGTACCCTGATCTAGATCATTGTGATCAATAGCACAAGGCAGACAGCCTTGGCACAGGGGGTTCACCTAGGGTTGCCAAACTACCTGCAATATACCCTGCCTTACTGACCCTAGGTGTAGGACTCCTGTCCTCCAGGTCTACAGTGCAGCTGTTATCTCTTTCATCCTGGCACTACGTAGATTAATCAATGTTTGGCCAGAGTGCACACACACCTGGTTCCTCGGGACTGGATCAGTCAGATCCAACTAATCAACTGCTCACCAAGACCTTGATTGGTTGAATTAGACAAATTAGTGGTGGGCTGAAACAAAAGCCTGAATAGCATAGTTGACCAGGTGCAGGGTTGGTGACTACTGACGTGTGTGTGTGTTGTGACTCACTGCTGAGGTCTTCTGTGGGGTGAGCTGGGCCTGAACCTTGTTGTAGTACTTCCTACAGTTGTGGTCCGAGGGGTCCATGTCTGGAGCGGAGCGGGACATAAAGACTGTCTCTGGCCTGGTGGAGGGGGCTGGGAGCGCCTCGTCCACTAAGGAGTACCTCTTCAACTCTGTCACAGATGCTGACACGTTAATGACACACTTGGTCGCACATACAGTGGGGAGAACAAGTATTTGTGACACTGCCGATTTTGCAGGTTTTCCGACTTACAAAGCATGTAGAGGTCTGTAATTTTTTATCATAGGTACACTTCAACTGTGAGAGACGGAATCTAAAACAAAAATCCAGAAAATCACATTGTATGATTTTTAAGTAATTAATTTGCATTTTATTGCATGACATAAGTATTTGATACATCAGAAAAGCAGAACTTAATATTTGGTACAGAAACCTTTGTTTGCAATTACAGAGATCATACGTTTCCTGTAGTTCTTGACCAGGTTTGCACACACTGCAGCAGGGATTTTGGCCCACTCATCCATACAGACCTTCTCCAGATCCTTCAGGTTTCGGGGCTGTCGCTGGGCAATACGGACTTTCAGCTCCCTCCAAAGATTTTCTATTGGGTTCAGGTCTGGAGACTGGCTAGGCCACTCCAGGACCTTGAGATGCTTCTTACGGAGCTACTCCTTAGTTGCCCTGGCTGTGTCTTTCAGGTCGTTGTCATGCTGGAAGACCCAGCCACGACCCATCTTCAATGCTCTTACTGAGGGAAGGAGGTTGTTGGCCAAGATCTCGCGATACATGGCCCCATCCATCCTCCCCTCAATACGATGCAGTCGTCCTGTCCCCTTTGCAGAAAAGCATCCCCAAAGAATGATGTTTCCACCTCCATGCTTCACGGTTGGGATGGTGTTCTTGGGGTTGTACTCATCCTTCTTCTTCCTCCAAACATGGCGAGTGGGGTTTAGACCAAAAAGCTCTATTTTTGTCTCATCAGACCACATGACCTTCTCCCATTCCTCCTCTGGATCATCCAGATGGTCATTGGCAAACTTCAGACGGGCCTGGACATGCGCTGGCTTGAGCAGGGGGACCTTGCGTGCGCTACAGGATTTTAATCCATGATGGCGTAGTGTGTTACTAATGGTTTTCTTTGAGACTGTGGTCCCAGCTATCTTCAGGTCATTGACCAAGTCCTGCCATGTAGTTCTGGGCTGATCCCTCACCTTCCTCATGATCATTGATGCCCCACGAGGTGAGATCTTGCATGGAGCCCCAGATCGAGGGTGATTGACCGTCATCTTCATCTTCTTCAATTTTCTAATAATTGCGCCAACAGTTGTTGCCTTCTCACCAAGCTGCTTGCCTATTGTCCTGTAGCCCATCCCAGCCTTGTGCAGGTCTACAATTTTACCCCTGATGTCCTTACACAGCTCTCTGGTCTTGGCCATTGTGGAGAGGTTGGAGTCTGTTTGATTGAGTGTGTGGACAGGTGTCTTTTATACAGGTAACGAGTTCAAACAGGTGCAGTTAATACAGGTAATGAGTGGAGAACAGGAGGGCGTCTTAAAAAAAAACTAACAGGTCTGTGAGAGACGGAATTCTTACTAGTTGGTAGGTGATCAAATACTTATGTCATGCAATAAAATGCAAATGAATTACTTAAAAATCATACAAATGTGATTTTCTGGATTTTTGTTTTAGATTCCATCTCTCACAGTTGAAGTGTACCTATGATAAAATTGACAGACCTCTACATGCTTTGTAAGTAGGAAAACCTGCAAAATCGATAGTGTATCAAATACTTGTTCTCCCCACTGTATGTGCTGTAATGCACACAAACCCACCTGTGGAGGTGTTGTCTTGGGTGTCTGTGGTGCTCTGGTCCTCTCCTCCCTGCTCCTCCACTCCCAGATAGTCCTTCACCACCTGCCTCAGGGTTCTGTATGCCTCCACTGGCTCATCTGAACACACACACACACTATTAAAATAATCTCCATACATTAGTACAGCGTGTCTGCGTATCTTTCTTCGCATCCCTGTCGTGTCCACACACACACACACACACACACACACACCACACACACCACACACACACACACACACACACACACACACCTCGCCAGACGTTAGATTCTTTAGATAAATCTCTTAAAGTCACTGTCCAGAGTTTCCAGATATCTCAGAAATATATATTTTTTACAATATTAGTGAAATAGTTTTCCTTCCAAAAGATGGTAATTAAGTATGTTAAAAAGCTGATTTTATGGTTTGGAATGGCGTGGGCGTATACCGGTCATTAAAAATATTCACGCGAGTAGGCCACTGATTGGCTATATTAGCCGGTAAGTAAATAGCAAGCATTTTTTAAATGGTCTGTTTGAGATACAAGTTTGAGGTGGGTTTTTTTCTCTCTAATTTATGCTTTGGACACAAATACGAATAAAGGACACGCCAACAATATTAATTGGGTAAGAGATAGGAGAACATGAACTTTTAAAAGTACCATTTTCACTGGACAGTTGAAGGTAGTTTCAATAGGAACGCACCTTTGGTTGTGGCCAGACATTTTTTGTTTCTTTATATGGTAGGACACAGGTCAACTCTGAAAGCTTTAGTTGGTTCATGGAGTGAAAACCATCACAAGAACCATTAAAACCATGATAGACAACATGGGTATGCAACTACAGTACCAGTCAAAAGTCGAGACACACCTACTCATTCCAGGGTTTTTCTTTATTTATTACTATTTTCTACATTGTAGAATAATAGTCTAGACATCATAACTATGAAATAACACATATGGAATCATGTAGTAACCATAAAAGTGTTAAACAAATAAAACATATTTTATTTTATATTTGAGATTCTTCGAAGTAGCCACCCTTTGCCTTGATGACAGCTTTGCACACTCTTGGCATTCTCTCAACCAGCTTCATGAGGTAGTCAAATGGAATGCATTTCAATTAACAGGTGTGCCTTGTTAAAAGTTAATTTGTGGAATTTCTTTCCTTCTTAAAGCATTTGAGCCAATTAGTTGTGTTCTACTTCTAAAATAAATACTTATTTTCCACCATAATTTGCAAATAAATTCATTAAAAATCCTACAATGTGATTTTCTGGATTGTTTTTTCTCATTTTGTCTGTCATAGTTGAAGTGTACCTATGATGAAAATTACAGGCCTCTCTCATCTTTTTAAGTGGGAGAACTTGCACAATTGGTGGCTGACTAAATACTTTTTTGCCCCACTGTATCTATATTCTATATACTGGTCTGCATCATCATCAGCTACGTACCACAGGGGATGACGTTGTCGAAGAAGCCTGGGCGTTCTCTGTTGATCAGGGCGTATGTATCCACGCGGGCTACAGCCTTATCTATCTGGGTCCGGGTGTACAGAGCTCTGGTCCTCAGCCGCCTGCCGTACTGCTCCTTGTCTGTGGGGATCATCAGGATGTAACGCGGCTCAAAGTGGCTGTTCTTCAGACTGAACACGCCCTGGGAGAACAGTATAGAGAAAATTAGCCTTTCAATTTGATGCTGCTGGGCTATGTGAATGTGTGTGTGTTGACGCCCACCTCCAGCTCCATGTGCACACAGCAGGCCAGGCCCTCCCTGGCCACGGCTTCTATGGCCTCACGAGACAGACCATACCAGTGGCCCGCATACTGCATCGTCTGGAGGAATTTACCCTGAGAGAGAGAAGACAGAGAATGGAGGAGCAGAGGGAGAAGGAAAGAAAGAGAGACAGACAGACGGAGAGAGAGAAGACAGAGAATGGAGGAGCAGAGGGAGAAGGAAAGAAAGAGAGACAGACAGACGGAGAGAGAGGGAGACCGTGAGAGGGGAGGAGACAGACAGACAGACAGACAGACAGACAGACAGACAGACAGACAGACAGACAGACAGACAGACAGAGAGAGGGAGACCGGGGGGGAGGCAAAAAGAGAGAAAACAAGAGTTAACAGAAAGCTGTGAGTTGGGACAGTCAACTATCGTGGGGTGCAACATTTATTTAGTTAAGAGTCAAATTCATATTCCAAAATGGAAGTGGTCTTCGATGGACCTACTGGGTCCTTCACGACCCCTGCTATGTCCAGAGAAGAGTAACAACCGCAGCTATAATGTCCCCACCTGTGAGGTGAACTCCTGACCCTACAGTCAGAGGTACCATCAGTTCCCCTGCTACCCTGTAGTTCACACAGCCGCTCCCTTTGACCCCTCGTCTACTTGCACCTGAAGCCGATATGCTCGGCGTTACGATCCATCACGCTTTACGACCCTACGGACAGCTCTGAGGACTGTAACCTACTCTCAAGGTAGGCTACACTTTTTCCCAATATTCAGATAGAAATGGAACACATAGAATTGGTGAGGCTCTCATGCCTACATTCTAGATATCACATTTCTTGTTGATGTTCTGATATAAGTTGTGCCCTACTGACTATTGAGACTCCCTCAGGAGCTCGACCCTTGTCGTGCTAAACCTCATCCCCTACTTTTAGAGGGTTGGAAACCATCAGGCCCAAATTACAAAGCACCCTTATCGTTCCTCTGTTGACAGGCTAGTTGGAACAATAAAACAAGCACAAGGACCTACTGATTGAGGCACATTTTCAGGATGGAGCTGTGTGTGTGTGTGTGTGTGTGTGTGTGGTTGGTTGGGCATACGAGTCTGATGTACAGTGCATTGTGTGTAGATTGATGAGGATTTATTTAATCCATTTAAGAATAAGGCTGTAACGTAACAAAATGTGGAGAAAGAGAAGGGGTCTGAATACTTTCCGAAGGCACTGTATGTTTCTGTCTCCATCTGAACTGGTCTGACGTGGTCTGAATGATCCAGGGAGTCTGTGATGTAGGTATGTGATAAGGGAGGAAGGGTCTACATCTGAACTGGTCTGAATGATCCAGGGAGTCTGTGATGTAGGTATGTGATAAGGGAGGAAGGGTCTACATCTGAACTGGTCTGAATGATCCAGGGAGTCTGTGATGTAGGTATGTGATAAGGGAGGGAGGGTCTACATCTGAACTGGTCTGAATGATCCAGGGAGTCTGTGATGTAGGTATGTGATAAGGGAGGGAGGGTCTATATCTGAACTGGTCTGAATGATCCAGGGAGTCTGTGATGTAGGTATGTGATAAGGGAGGGAGGGTCTACATCTGAACTGGTCTGAATGATCCAGGGAGTCTGTGATGTAGGTATGTGATAAGGGAGGGAGGGTCTACATCTGAACTGAATGATCCAGGGAGTCTGTGATGTAGGTATGTGATAAGGGAGGGAGGGTCTACATCTGAACTGAATGATCCAGGGAGTCTGTGATGTAGGTATGTGATAAGGGAGGGAGGGTCTACATCTGAACTGGTCTGAATGATCCAGGGAGTCTGTGATGTAGGTATGTGATAAGGGAGGGAGGGTCTACATCTGAACTGAATGATCCAGGGAGTCTGTCTAAAGAAAAGGAAATGCTGCCCAGGTTTCCACAGCAAGCAGTCTTCATCAGGGTTTCAGTCTGAAGAACTTCCCCTGAGAACCTTCCTCTGTACTTTAGAGTGTGCACGGTTAGGATCCCCACTTCACCTGAGAACCTTCCTCTGTACTTTACAGTGTGCACGGCTAGGATCCCCACTTCACCTGAGAACCTTCCTCTGTACTTTACAGTGTGCACGGTTAGGATCCCCACTTCACCTGAGAACCTTCCTCTGTACTTTACAGTGTGCACGGCTAGGATCCCCACTTCACCTGAGAACCTTCCTCTGTACTTTACAGTGTGCACGGCTAGGATCCCCACTTCACCTGAGAACCTTCCTCTGTACTTTACAGTGTGCACGGCTAGGATCCGCACTTCAAAGGGTTTCCTCCTAATATCACTGTGAGAGAGATCTCTATTTATTAAGGCCCCACGGCGCTTACAAATTTACCTTAAGAAAGACAAATGAATGGGCCTCAAGTTAAAATAAAGTTGGCCGGGCAGGCATACTATATAGTACCTCAGGCCCCCCCGTGTAGGATATCTACGAGTTCTTCCTTTGGGAATATGTGATAACTCTTGTGCTTTGAAGTGTCAAAAATGTTAGATATAAGGAAATATATTTAAGTAGCCAATAACTGAGTATGACATAACAATTGATTTACTGTCTTTTAGAGTGAAGAGAACTACTTACAAAACTTCAAACCAGAAGACAAGTCTAGGCTACACACATTTGCACAAAATAAATTGCTGGCTGGATGAACCGTGCCTTCGGAAAGTATGCTGACCCTTGACTTTTTCCACATTTTGTCAGGTTACAGCCTTATTCTAAAATTGATTTAAAAAAAGTTTTTTTTTAAATGAATCTACACACGATACCCCATAATGACAAAGAGAAAACAGATTGTTCTACATTTTTGCAGATGTATGAAAAAAAACACGACTGAAATATCACATCTACATACCCCAAACTTTTGAACGGTAGTGTAACACCTAGAAATGTCCTTGTTTTCCATGAAAACATACATGAAATGAGTTGCAAAATGAATAGGAAATATAGTCAAGACGTTGACATGGTTATAATGATTTTTAATTGAAATAATAACTGTGTCCTTCAAACTTTGCTTTCGTCAAAGAATCCTTCATTTGTAGCAATTACAGCCATGCAGACCTTTGGCATTCTAGTTGTCAATTTGTTGAGGTAATCTGAAGAGATTTCACCCCATGCTTCCTGAAGCACCTCCCACAAATTGGATTGGTTTGATGGGCCCTTCTTACGTACCATACGGTCAAGCTGCTCCCACAACAGCTCAATAGGGTTGAGATCCGGTGACTGTGCTGGCCACTCCATTATAGACAGAATACCAGCTGACTCCTTCTTCCCTAAATAGTTATTGCATAGTTTGGAGCTGTGCTTTAGGTCATTGTCTTGTTGTAGGAGGAAATTGGCTCCAATTAAGCGCCGTCCACAGGGTATGGCATGGCGTTGCAAAATGGAGTGATAGCCTTACTTCTTCAAGATGCCTTTTACCCTGTACAAATCTCCCACTTTACCACCACCAAAGCACTCCCAGACCACCACATTGCCTCCACCATGCTTGACAGATGGCATCAAGCACTCCTCCAGCATCTTTTCATTTTTTCTGCGTCTCACGAATGTTCTTCTTTGTGATCCGAACACTTTTTTCCAATCTTCCTCTGTCCAGTGTCTGTGTTCTTTTGCCCATCTTAATCTTTTATTGGCCAGTCTGAGATATGTCTTTTTCTTTGCAACTCTGCCTAGAAGGCCAGCATCCCAGAGTCGCCTCTTCACTGTTGACGTTGAGACTGGAGTTTTGCGGGTACTATTTAATGAAGCTGCCAGTTGAGGACTTGTGAGGCGTCTGTTTCTCAAACTAGACACTCGAATGTACTTGTCCTCTTGCTCAGTTGTGCACAGGGGCCTCCCACTCTTTCTATTCTGGTTAGAGCCAGTTTGCGCTGTTTTGTGAAGGGAGTAGTACACAGCGTTGTACCAGATCTTCAGTTTCTTGGCAATTTCTTGCATGGAAGAGCCTTAATTTCTCAGATCAAGAATAGACTGACGAGTTTCAGAAGAAAGTCTTGGTTTCTGGCCATTTTGAGCCTGGAATTGAACCCACAAATGCTGATGCTCCAGATACTCAACTAGTCTAAAGAAGGCCAGTTTTATTGCTTCTTTAATCCGCATAACAGTTTTCAGCTGTGCTAACATAATTGCAAAAGGGGTTTCTAATGATCAATTAGCATTTTAAAATGATAAACTTGGATTAGCTAACACAACGTGCCATTGGAACACTGGAGTGGTGGTTGCTGAAAATGGGCCTCTGTACGCCTGTGTAGATATTCCATAAAAAAATCAGCCGTTTCCAGCTACAATACTCATTTACAACATGAAAAATGTCAACACTGTATTTCTGATCAATTTGATGTTATTTTAATGGAGAAAAAAATAGCTTTTCTTTCAAAAACAACGACATTTCTAAGTGACCCCAAACTTTTGAACGGTAGTGTAAGTATTCAGACCCTTTGTTGAAGCACCTTTGGCAGCAATTACAGCCTGAGTTTTCTTGGGTATGACGCTACAAGCTTGACACACCTTTATTTGGGGAGTTTCTTCCATTCTTCTCTGCATATCCTCCCAAGCTCTGTCAGGTTGGATGTGGAGCGTTGCTGCACAGCTATTTTCAGGTCTCTCCAGAGATGTTCGATCGGGTTCAAGTCCGGGCTCTGGCTGGGCCACTCATGGACATTGCCCCGAAGCCACCCCTGCATTGTCTTGGCTGTGTGCTTAGGGTCGTTGTCCTGTTGGAAGGTGAACGTTCGCCCCAGTCTGAGGTCCTGAGCGCTCTGGAGCAGGTTTTCATCAAGGATCTCTCTGTACTTTGCTCCGTTCATCTTTGCCTCAATCCGGACTAGTCTCCCGGTCCCCACAGCATGATGCTGCCACCACCATGCTTCAGCGCAGTGTTTCCTCCAAACATGACGCTTGGCATTCAGGCCAAAGAGTTCAATCTTGGTTTCATCAAACCAGATAATCTTGTTTCTCATGGTCTGAGGGTCTTTGGGTGCCTTTTGGCTAACTAAAAGTGGGCTGTCATGTGCCTTTTACTGAGGAGTGGCTTCTGTCTGGCCACTCTACCATAAAGGCCTGATTGGTTGAGTGCTGAAGAGATGGTTGTCTCCACAGAGGAACTCTAGAACTCTGTCAGTGAGACCATCAGGGTCTTGGTCACCTCCCTGACCAAGGCCCTTCTCCCCCGATTGCTCAGTTTGGCCGGCGGCCAGCTCCAGGAAGATTCTTGGTGGTTCCAAACTTCTTCCATTTAAGAATAATGGAGGCCATTGTGTTCTTGGGCACCTTCAATGCTGCAGAAATGTTTTGGTACCCTCAACAAAATCCTGTCTCGGAGCTCTACGGACAATTCCTTCGACATCATGGCTTAGTTTTTTCTCTGACATGCACTGTCAACTGTGGGACCTTATATACAGGTGTGTGCTTTTCCAAATCATGTCCAATCAATTGTATTTACCATAGGTGGACTCCAATCAAGATGTAGAAACATCTCAAGGATGATCAATGGAAACAGGATGCACCTGAGCTCAATTCCGAGTCTCATAGCAAAGGGTATGAATATTTATGTAAATCTTACTTTAAAAATGTTTTTTGTTGTTGTTGACATTTGCAAAAAAATCTCAAAACCTGTTTCGCTGCGTCATTATGAGGTATTGTGTGTAGATTCCTAAGGATTTGTAAGGTAGTAACGTAGCAAAATGTGGAAAAAGTCAAGGGATCTGAATACTTTCCGAAGACACTGTATATTTAAATTCTGAAGGACGATGAATATGTGGTGGTGTCATGGACAGGGCTAACCATGGATTGTTTTACCTTCACATTTTATCTTTACGAACGGAAAGAATTGCAATTAATCTGAGACTGACACACTATCAGTGTGTTTGAGGGGATCAGTTTGAGCAAGGCGAGGGGCAGAATCGCTAATGTTGATCACACAACGGATGCAAGGTGATTTGTTGATCAGTAATTCTGCTCAATCACACAGCAACATAGTCCATCTCAAACATGTACCATGTGAATCATGTTCTGAAAGTCTTCCTCTGTGACAAAATGGTAGTCGCTCCCGTCCTCTTCCCCAAAGTAGGGACCCCTGGTGGTATGGCAGGTTCTGTGACAACAAGAGACAAATGGTTCCAATGACAAAACAGCAATACATTCAAGCTAGCAACTCAATTTCATTGGTCATGTACACAGTTTAGCAGGTGTTATGGCTGCAGCGAACTGCTTATGTTCCTATCAATCAATGCAGTAAATGTCAACAAGCGCACAATAATCCAACATTTAAAATAATCAAAAACGCCTAAGGATCATAATGGTATTGCAACACACCGAGACAAAAGACGGACAGACATATAGACGGACACGTGCCACACACTCGCTTTGATGCACACAAGCACAAGCACACAGACACAGACACAGACACAGACACAGACACACACACACACACACACTCCGACTCCACTACCCAGGTGAGGTTGAGCACTCAAAACCTACAGGAGGGTACCTCTCCAGGAACAGGGTTTGGGTTAAAACCTACAGGAGGGTGGCTCTCCAGGAACAGGGTTTGGGTTAAAACCTACAGGAGGGTGGCTCTCCAGGAACAGGGTTTGGGTTAAAACCTACAGGAGGGTGGCTCTCCAGGAACAGGGTTTGGGTTAAAACCTACAGGAGGGTATCTCTCCAGGAACAGGGTTTGGGTTAAAACCTACAGGAGGGTATCTCTCCAGGAACAGGGTTTGGGTTAAAACCTACAGGAGGGTGGCTCTCCAGGAACAGAGTTTGGGTTAAAACCTACAGGAGGGTGGCTCTCCAGGAACAGGGTTTGGGTTAAAACCTACAGGAGGGTAGCTCTCCAGGAACAGGGTTTGGGTTAAAACCTACAGGAGGGTGGCTCTCCAGGAACAGGGTTTGGGTTAAAACCTACAGGAGGGTAGCTCTCCAGGAACAGGGTTTGGGTTAAAACCTACAGGAGGGTGGCTCTCCAGGAACAGGGTTTGGGTTAAAACCTACAGGAGGGTAGCTCTCCAGGAACAGAGTTTGGGTTAAAACCTACAGGAGGGTAGCTCTCCAGGAACAGGGTTTGGGTTAAAACCTACAGGAGGGTGGCTCTCCATGAACAGGGTTTGGGTTAAAACCTACAGGAGGGTAGCTCTCCAGGAACAGGGTTTGGGTTAAAACCTACAGGAGGGTAGCTCTCCAGGAACAGGGTTTGGGTTAAAAACAAAAGGGGGGTAGCTCTCCAGGAACAGGGTTTGGGTTAAAACCTACAGGAGGGTAGCTCTCCAGGAACAGGGTTTGGGTTAAAACCTACAGGAGGGTAGCTCTCCAGGAACAGAGTTTGGGTTAAAACCTACAGGAGGGTAGCTCTCCAGGAACAGGGTTTGGGTTAAAACCTACAGGAGGGTGGCTCTCCAGGAACAGGGTTTGGGTTAAAACCTACAGGAGGGTGGCTCTCCAGGAACAGAGTTTGGGTTAAAACCTACAGGAGGGTAGCTCTCCAGGAACAGAGTTTGGGTTAAAACCTACAGGAGGGTAGCTCTCCAGGAACAGGGTTTGGGTTAAAACCTACAGGGGGGTAGCTCTCCAGGAACAGGGTTTGGGTTAAAACCTACAGGAGGGTGGCTCTCCAGGAACAGGGTTTGGGTTAAAACCTACAGGAGGGAATCTCTCCAGGAACAGGGTTTGGGTTAAAACCTACAGGAGGGTATCTCTCCAGGAACAGGGTTAAAACCCACAGGAAGGTATCTCTCCAGGAACAGGGTTAAAACCTACAGGAGGGTACCTCTCCAGGAACAAGGATAGAGAACCCTGGTGAAGAGGTTTCTATTAAAACCAGCGTGAGGTGAGAGCCAGACAAGCCATGTCCAGCAGATGTTCTTTTGATTCCAGCTCTCCAGTGTATGTGCTCTCTATACCACTATTTACTGCTTCTATAGTTCTTCTACTGCCCGTCGTGGGGAACCTTGTTATTTATCACTCGCCATTGCTCATGTGTTGGAAGTATTGACCATCTGGTTTAACAGTGTGGAAGTATCATGTATCTATGGATGGGGAACCAGAGGGGAACCTAGTGAAATATATTTAGTACCATCCTAAACAATAACCCTAACCCTTCACCTCTGTGACCAGGCCTTCTCATATTTAAGGTAACTTCATCCTTTCATAAAGTCTATTCCAATGAGCACAAAATCCTAGAAGCAAGCTGGCCAAAAGTAGTGCACTATTGTCACGACTTCCACCGAAGGTAGTTCCTCTACCTGTTCGGGCGGCGCTCGGCGTCGCCGGCCTACTAGCCATCACCGATCCATTTTTCTTTTTCCGTTTGTTTTGTCTTTGGTTCATTCACACCTGGTTTTCATTTGCTTTAATTCCTGTGTGTATATTTATCTGTTTCCCCGCGTAGGTTTGTGCGGGGTTATTTTTCATATTGCTTGTGGAGGCTTTCCTCAGTTTATTCACGTGTGTTTATTATAGTAAGGAGCGTGGGTTTTTCTCCTTCCGTGAGTAACTGTGAGTTCCCATTTGTCTTGGGTGTTTTTTGGTCATTGTACCTGTACCGGTTTTGGACTTGCCTATTAAAAAACGCTACATTGACATCTCTGCTCTCCTGCGCCTGACTCCTTACCTACCTTCAGAACGAATCGCAACAACTATATACGGAAAAGTGTGCATTTATGGATGCATACAAGCCCTCAGAGTTTGGCCACAGCTTGCCAAAAGTAGTGCACTACTATGTAGGAAATAGGGTACCATTTGGCCCTTGGGACTCACCCGTAGGCGAAGAAGTCGTTGAACTCTCGGCAGAGCTTGTGGGCCAGCTCTCTCTTCCCACAAGCCTGGGGCCCAGTCAACACCAGCATGGGGTAGGGAGAGTCCAGACTGGGCAGGGTGCTGGGACACACGCACACAGCAACACATGGATGACACAGTACACCATTTAGAGAGAGGGAGAGCACAAAGATAAAGAGTCTAGGAAGTACTTTACCATTGTTCAGGACAACAAGCCAATCAGAAAAATCTGATTTTTCTAGGCCAGGGGATAGGTCAGTTTCTATGATGTATAAATAGAGCATAAATGTCAGAAAAGCTAGGTTTCTTCATTTTTAAAGATTGCGAGCACAACTTAATTTAGTATGTAAGCTTTATTTAGAATATTCATCGTAGCGACTTCTGATTGGCTGAAAGTCGTGTTATAAGGAGGGTAGTCCAGTCAGGGTAGTTGGTGGGTCGTGATGTTTTTACCTATCGTAGATGACCTGGGGCTGCATCAGCTGGAATACCATGTGACTCATGTGCTCCCTGGCTGCCACCACCTCCAGAGGAGGGTCGAACTTGTTCACAGCAGACACCTGGGGAACACAGAGGGAGACGTTCATATGTAACAATGTTCACAGCAGACACCTGGGGAACACAGAGGGAGACGTTCATATGTAACAATGTTCACAGCAGACACCTGGAGAACACAGAGGGAGACGTTCATATGTAACAATGTTCACAGCAGACACCTGGAGAACACAGAGGAGACGTTCATATGTAACAATGTTCACAGCAGACACCTGGAGAACACAGAGGAGACGTTCATATGTAACAATGTTCACAGCAGACACCTGGAGAACACAGAGGAGACGTTCATATGTAACAATGTTCACAGCAGACACCTGGAGAACACAGAGGAGACGTTCATATGTAACAATGTTCACAGCAGACACCTGGAGAACACAGAGGGAGACGTTCATATGTAACAATGTTCACAGCAGACACCTGGAGAACACAGAGGGAGACGTTCATATGTAACAATGTTCACAGCAGACACCTGGGGAACACAAAGGAGACGTTCATATGTAACAATGTTCACAGCAGACACCTGGGGAACACAGAGGGAGACGTTCATATGTAACAATGTTCACAGCAGACACCTGGGGAACACAGAGGAGACGTTCAGATGTAACAATGTTCACAGCAGACACCTGGAGAACACAGAGGGAGACGTTCATATGTAACAATGTTCACAGCAGACACCTGGAGAACACAGAGGGAGACGTTCATATGTAACAATGTTCACAGCAGACACCTGGGGAACACAGAGGGAGACGTTCATATGTAACAATGTTCACAGCAGACACCTGGAGAACACAGAGGGAGACGTTCATATGTAACAATGTTCACAGCAGACACCTGGGGAACACAGAGGGAGACGTTCATGTGTAACAATGTTCACAGCAGACACCTGGGGAACACAGAGGGAGACGTTCATGTGTAACAATGTTCACAGCAGACACCTGGGGAACACAGAGGGAGACGTTCATATGTAACAATGTTCACAGCAGACACCTGGAGAACACAGAGGAGACGTTCATATGTAACAATGTTCACAGCAGACACCTGGAGAACACAGAGGAGACGTTCAGATGTAACAATGTTCACAGCAGACACCTGGGGAACACAGAGGAGACGTTCATATGTAACAATGTTCACAGCAGACACCTGGGGAACACAGAGGGAGACGTTCATATGTAACAATGTTCACAGCAGACACCTGGGGAACACAGAGGGAGACGTTCATATGTAACAATGTTCACAGCAGACACCTGGGGAACACAGAGGAGACGTTCATATGTAACAATGTTCACAGCAGACACCTGGAGAACACAGAGGAGACGTTCATATGTAACAATGTTCACAGCAGACACCTGGAGAACACAGAGGAGACGTTCAGATGTAACAATGTTCACAGCCGACACCTGGAGAACACAGAGGGAGACGTTCATGTGTAACAATGTTCACAGCAGACACCTGGGGAACACAGAGGGATACGTTCATGTGTAACAATGTTCACAGCAGACACCTGGGGAACACAGAGGGATACGTTCATATGTAACAATGTTCACAGCAGACACCTGGAGAACACAGAGGAGACGTTCATATGTAACAATGTTCACAGCAGACACCTGGGGAACACAGAGGAGACGTTCATATGTAACAATGTTCACAGCAGACACCTGGGGAACACAGAGGAGACGTTCATATGTAACAATGTTCACAGCAGACACCTGGGGAACACAGAGGGAGACGTTCATATGTAACAATGTTCACAGCAGACACCTGGGGAACACAGAGGGAGACGTTCATATGTAACAATGTTCACAGCAGACACCTGGGGAACACAGAGGGAGACGTTCATATGTAACAATGTTCACAGCAGACACCTGGAGAACACAGAGGAGACGTTCATATGTAACAATGTTCACAGCAGACACCTGGAGAACACAGAGGGAGACGTTCATATGTAACAATGTTCACAGCAGACACCTGGGGAACACAGAGGGAGACGTTCATATGTAACAATGTTCACAGCAGACACCTGGAGAACACAGAGGGAGACGTTCATATGTAACAATGTTCACAGCAGACACCTGGGGAACACAGAGGGAGACGTTCATGTGTAACAATGTTCACAGCAGACACCTGGGGAACACAGAGGGAGACGTTCATGTGTAACAATGTTCACAGCAGACACCTGGGGAACACAGAGGGAGACGTTCATATGTAACAATGTTCACAGCAGACACCTGGAGAACACAGAGGAGACGTTCATATGTAACAATGTTCACAGCAGACACCTGGAGAACACAGAGGAGACGTTCAGATGTAACAATGTTCACAGCAGACACCTGGGGAACACAGAGGAGACGTTCATATGTAACAATGTTCACAGCAGACACCTGGGGAACACAGAGGGAGACGTTCATATGTAACAATGTTCACAGCAGACACCTGGGGAACACAGAGGGAGACGTTCATATGTAACAATGTTCACAGCAGACACCTGGGGAACACAGAGGAGACGTTCATATGTAACAATGTTCACAGCAGACACCTGGAGAACACAGAGGAGACGTTCATATGTAACAATGTTCACAGCAGACACCTGGGGAACACAGAGGGAGACGTTCATATGTAACAATGTTCACAGCAGACACCTGGGGAACACAGAGGAGACGTTCATATGTAACAATGTTCACAGCAGACACCTGGGGAACACAGAGGGAGACGTTCATATGTAACAATGTTCACAGCAGACACCTGGAGAACACAGAGGAGACGTTCAGATGTAACAATGTTCACAGCAGACACCTGGAGAACACAGAGGGAGACGTTCATATGTAACAATGTTCACAGCAGACACCTGGAGAACACAGAGGAGACGTTCAGATGCAACAATGTTCACAGCAGACACCTGGGGAACACAGAGGGAGACGTTCATATGTAACAATGTTCACAGCAGACACCTGGAGAACACAGAGGAGACGTTCAGATGTAACAATGTTCACAGCAGACACCTGGAGAACACAGAGGAGACGTTCAGATGTAACAATGTTCACAGCAGACACCTGGAGAACACAGAGGGAGACGTTCATATGTAACAATGTTCACAGCAGACACCTGGGGAACACAGAGGAGACGTTCATATGTAACAATGTTCACAGCAGACACCTGGAGAACACAGAGGGAGACGTTCAGATGTAACAATGTTCACAGCAGACACCTGGGGAACACAGAGGAGACGATCATATGTAACAATGTTCACAGCAGACACCTGGGGAACACAGAGGAGACGATCATATGTAACAATGTTCACAGCAGACACCTGGGGAACACAGAGGGAGACGTTCATATGTAACAATGTTCACAGCAGACACCTGGAGAACACAGAGGAGACGTTCAGATGTAACAATGTTCACAGCAGACACCTGGGGAACACAGAGGGAGACGTTCATATGTAACAATGTTCACAGCCGACACCTGGAGAACACAGAGGGAGACGTTCATATGTAACAATGTTCACAGCAGACACCTGGAGAACACAGAGGTATACGTTCATATGTAACAATGTTCACAGCAGACACCTGGGGAACACAGAGGAGACGATCATATGTAACAATGTTCACAGCAGACACCTGGGGAACACAGAGGAGACGTTCATATGTAACAATGTTCACAGCAGACACCTGGAGAACACAGAGGGAGACGTTCATATGTAACACTGTTCACAGCAGACACCTGGGGAACACAGAGGAGACGTTCAGATGTAACAATGTTCACAGCAGACACCTGGGGAACACAGAGGGAGACGTTCATATGTAACAATGTTCACAGCAGACACCTGGAGAACACAGAGGGAGACGTTCATATGTAACAATGTTCACAGCAGACACCTGGGGAACACAGGGTGAGACGATCATATGTAACAATGTTCACAGCCGACACCTGGGGAACACAGAGGGAGACGTTCATATGTAACAATGTTCACAGCAGACACCTGGAGAACACAGAGGGAGACGTTCAGATGTAACAATGTTCACAGCAGACACCTGGGGAACACAGAGGGAGACGTTCAGATGTAACAATGTTCACAGCAGACACCTGGGGAACACAGAGGGAGACGTTCAGATGTAACAATGTTCACAGCAGACACCTGGGGAACACAAAGGGAGACGTTCATATGTAACAATGTTCACAGCAGACACCTGGGGAACACAGAGGGAGACGTTCATGTGTAACAATGTTCACAGCAGACACCTGGGGAACACAGAGGGAGACGTTCATATGTAACAATGTTCACAGCAGACACCTGGGGAACACAGAGGAGACGTTCATATGTAACAATGTTCACAGCAGACACCTGGGGAACACAGAGGAGACGTTCAGATGTAACAATGTTCACAGCAGACACCTGGGGAACACAGAGGGAGACGTTCATATGTAACAATGTTCACAGCAGACACCTGGAGAACACAGAGGAGACGTTCAGATGTAACAATGTTCACAGCAGACACCTGGGGAACACAGAGGAGACGTTCATATGTAACAATGTTCACAGCCGACACCTGGGGAACACAAAGGGAGACGTTCATATGTAACAATGTTCACAGCAGACACCTGGGGAACACAGAGGGAGACGTTCATATGTAACAATGTTCACAGCAGACACCTGGAGAACACAGAGGAGACGTTCATATGTAACAATGTTCACAGCCGACACCTGGAGAACACAGAGGAGACGTTCATATGTAACAATGTTCACAGCAGACACCTGGGGAACACAAAGGGAGACGTTCATATGTAACAATGTTCACAGCCGACACCTGGGGAACACAAAGGGAGACGTTCAGATGTAACAATGTTCACAGCAGACACCTGGAGAACACAGAGGAGACGTTCAGATGTAACAATGTTCACAGCAGACACCTGGAGAACACAGAGGAGACGTTCAGATGTAACAATGTTCACAGCAGACACCTGGAGAACACAGAGGAGACGATCATATGTAACAATGTTCACAGCAGACACCTGGGGAACACAGAGGGAGACGTTCATATGTAACAATGTTCACAGCAGACACCTGGGGAACACAGAGGAGACGTTCAGATGTAACAATGTTCACAGCAGACACCTGGAGAACACAGAGGGAGACGTTCATATGTAACAATGTTCACAGCAGACACCTGGAGAACACAGAGGAGACGTTCATATGTAACAATGTTCACAGCAGACACCTGGAGAACACAGAGGGAGACGTTCAGATGTAACAATGTTCACAGCAGACACCTGGGGAACACAGAGGAGACGTTCATATGTAACAATGTTCACAGCAGACACCTGGAGAACACAGAGGGAGACGTTCAGATGTAACAATGTTCACAGCAGACACCTGGGGAACACAGAGGAGACGTTCATATGTAACAATGTTCACAGCAGACACCTGGAGAACACAGAGGGAGACGTTCATATGTAACAATGTTCACAGCAGACACCTGGAGAACACAGAGGAGACGTTCAGATGTAACAATGTTCACAGCAGACACCTGGGGAACACAGAGGGAGACGTTCATATGTAACAATGTTCACAGCAGACACCTGGAGAACACAGAGGGAGACGTTCATATGTAACAATGTTCACAGCAGACACCTGGAGAACACAGAGGGAGACGTTCATGTGTAACAATGTTCACAGCAGACACCTGGGGAACACAGAGGAGACGTTCAGATGTAACAATGTTCACAGCAGACACCTGGAGAACACAGAGGGAGACGTTCATATGTAACAATGTTCACAGCAGACACCTGGAGAACACAGAGGAGACGTTCAGATGTAACAATGTTCACAGCCGACACCTGGAGAACACAGAGGGAGACGTTCATATGTAACAATGTTCACAGCAGACACCTGGAGAACACAGAGGAGACGTTCATATGTAACAATGTTCACAGCAGACACCTGGAGAACACAGAGGAGACGTTCATATGTAACAATGTTCACAGCAGACACCTGGGGAACACAGAGGAGACGTTCATATGTAACAATGTTCACAGCCGACACCTGGAGAACACAGAGGGAGACGTTCATATGTAACAATGTTCACAGCAGACACCTGGGGAACACAGAGGGATACGTTCATATGTAACAATGTTCACAGCAGACACCTGGAGAACACAGAGGGAGACGTTCATATGTAACAATGTTCACAGCAGACACCTGGAGAACACAGAGGAGACGTTCATATGTAACAATGTTCACAGCAGACACCTGGAGAACACAGAGGAGACGTTCATATGTAACAATGTTCACAGCAGACACCTGGGGAACACAGAGGAGACGTTCAGATGTAACAATGTTCACAGCAGACACCTGGAGAACACAGAGGAGACGTTCAGATGTAACAATGTTCACAGCAGACACCTGGAGAACACAGAGGAGACGTTCAGATGTAACAATGTTCACAGCAGACACCTGGGGAACACAGAGGAGACGTTCAGATGTAACAATGTTCACAGCAGACACCTGGAGAACACAGAGGGATACGTTCATATGTAACAATGTTCACAGCAGACACCTGGAGAACACAGAGGGAGACGTTCATATGTAACAATGTTCACAGCCGACACCTGGGGAACACAGAGGAGACGTTCATATGTAACAATGTTCACAGCAGACACCTGGGGAACACAGAGGGAGACGTTCATATGTAACAATGTTCACAGCAGACACCTGGGGAACACAGAGGGAGACGTTCATATGTAACAATGTTCACAGCCGACACCTGGGGAACACAGAGGAGACGTTCATATGTAACAATGTTCACAGCAGACACCTGGGGAACACAGAGGGAGACGTTCATATGTAACAATGTTCACAGCCGACACCTGGGGAACACAGAGGGAGACGTTCATATGTAACAATGTTCAAAGCAGACACCTGGAGAACACAGAGGAGACGTTCATATGTAACAATGTTCACAGCAGACACCTGGAGAACACAGAGGGAGACGTTCAGATGTAACAATGTTCACAGCAGACACCTGGAGAACACAGAGGGAGACGTTCAGATGTAACAATGTTCACAGCAGACACCTGGAGAACACAGAGGGAGACGTTCATATGTAACAATGTTCAAAGCAGACACCTGGAGAACACAGAGGGAGACGTTCAGATGTAACAATGTTCACAGCAGACACCTGGAGAACACAGAGGAGACGTTCAGATGTAACAATGTTCACAGCAGACACCTGGGGAACACAGAGGGAGACGTTCATATGTAACAATGTTCACAGCAGACACCTGGAGAACACAGAGGGAGACGTTCATATGTAACAATGTTCACAGCAGACACCTGGGGAACACAGGGTGAGACGATCATATGTAACAATGTTCACAGCCGACACCTGGGGAACACAGAGGGAGACGTTCATATGTAACAATGTTCACAGCAGACACCTGGAGAACACAGAGGGAGACGTTCAGATGTAACAATGTTCACAGCAGACACCTGGGGAACACAGAGGGAGACGTTCAGATGTAACAATGTTCACAGCAGACACCTGGGGAACACAGAGGGAGACGTTCAGATGTAACAATGTTCACAGCAGACACCTGGGGAACACAAAGGGAGACGTTCATATGTAACAATGTTCACAGCAGACACCTGGGGAACACAGAGGGAGACGTTCATGTGTAACAATGTTCACAGCAGACACCTGGGGAACACAGAGGGAGACGTTCATATGTAACAATGTTCACAGCAGACACCTGGGGAACACAGAGGAGACGTTCATATGTAACAATGTTCACAGCAGACACCTGGGGAACACAGAGGAGACGTTCAGATGTAACAATGTTCACAGCAGACACCTGGGGAACACAGAGGGAGACGTTCATATGTAACAATGTTCACAGCAGACACCTGGAGAACACAGAGGAGACGTTCAGATGTAACAATGTTCACAGCAGACACCTGGGGAACACAGAGGAGACGTTCATATGTAACAATGTTCACAGCCGACACCTGGGGAACACAAAGGGAGACGTTCATATGTAACAATGTTCACAGCAGACACCTGGGGAACACAGAGGGAGACGTTCATATGTAACAATGTTCACAGCAGACACCTGGAGAACACAGAGGAGACGTTCATATGTAACAATGTTCACAGCCGACACCTGGAGAACACAGAGGAGACGTTCATATGTAACAATGTTCACAGCAGACACCTGGGGAACACAAAGGGAGACGTTCATATGTAACAATGTTCACAGCCGACACCTGGGGAACACAAAGGGAGACGTTCAGATGTAACAATGTTCACAGCAGACACCTGGAGAACACAGAGGAGACGTTCAGATGTAACAATGTTCACAGCAGACACCTGGAGAACACAGAGGAGACGTTCAGATGTAACAATGTTCACAGCAGACACCTGGAGAACACAGAGGAGACGATCATATGTAACAATGTTCACAGCAGACACCTGGGGAACACAGAGGGAGACGTTCATATGTAACAATGTTCACAGCAGACACCTGGGGAACACAGAGGAGACGTTCAGATGTAACAATGTTCACAGCAGACACCTGGAGAACACAGAGGGAGACGTTCATATGTAACAATGTTCACAGCAGACACCTGGAGAACACAGAGGAGACGTTCATATGTAACAATGTTCACAGCAGACACCTGGAGAACACAGAGGGAGACGTTCAGATGTAACAATGTTCACAGCAGACACCTGGGGAACACAGAGGAGACGTTCATATGTAACAATGTTCACAGCAGACACCTGGAGAACACAGAGGGAGACGTTCAGATGTAACAATGTTCACAGCAGACACCTGGGGAACACAGAGGAGACGTTCATATGTAACAATGTTCACAGCAGACACCTGGAGAACACAGAGGGAGACGTTCATATGTAACAATGTTCACAGCAGACACCTGGAGAACACAGAGGAGACGTTCAGATGTAACAATGTTCACAGCAGACACCTGGGGAACACAGAGGGAGACGTTCATATGTAACAATGTTCACAGCAGACACCTGGAGAACACAGAGGGAGACGTTCATATGTAACAATGTTCACAGCAGACACCTGGAGAACACAGAGGGAGACGTTCATGTGTAACAATGTTCACAGCAGACACCTGGGGAACACAGAGGAGACGTTCAGATGTAACAATGTTCACAGCAGACACCTGGAGAACACAGAGGGAGACGTTCATATGTAACAATGTTCACAGCAGACACCTGGAGAACACAGAGGAGACGTTCAGATGTAACAATGTTCACAGCCGACACCTGGAGAACACAGAGGGAGACGTTCATATGTAACAATGTTCACAGCAGACACCTGGAGAACACAGAGGAGACGTTCATATGTAACAATGTTCACAGCAGACACCTGGAGAACACAGAGGAGACGTTCATATGTAACAATGTTCACAGCAGACACCTGGGGAACACAGAGGAGACGTTCATATGTAACAATGTTCACAGCCGACACCTGGAGAACACAGAGGGAGACGTTCATATGTAACAATGTTCACAGCAGACACCTGGGGAACACAGAGGGATACGTTCATATGTAACAATGTTCACAGCAGACACCTGGAGAACACAGAGGGAGACGTTCATATGTAACAATGTTCACAGCAGACACCTGGAGAACACAGAGGAGACGTTCATATGTAACAATGTTCACAGCAGACACCTGGAGAACACAGAGGAGACGTTCATATGTAACAATGTTCACAGCAGACACCTGGGGAACACAGAGGAGACGTTCAGATGTAACAATGTTCACAGCAGACACCTGGAGAACACAGAGGAGACGTTCAGATGTAACAATGTTCACAGCAGACACCTGGAGAACACAGAGGAGACGTTCAGATGTAACAATGTTCACAGCAGACACCTGGGGAACACAGAGGAGACGTTCAGATGTAACAATGTTCACAGCAGACACCTGGAGAACACAGAGGGATACGTTCATATGTAACAATGTTCACAGCAGACACCTGGAGAACACAGAGGGAGACGTTCATATGTAACAATGTTCACAGCCGACACCTGGGGAACACAGAGGAGACGTTCATATGTAACAATGTTCACAGCAGACACCTGGGGAACACAGAGGGAGACGTTCATATGTAACAATGTTCACAGCAGACACCTGGGGAACACAGAGGGAGACGTTCATATGTAACAATGTTCACAGCCGACACCTGGGGAACACAGAGGAGACGTTCATATGTAACAATGTTCACAGCAGACACCTGGGGAACACAGAGGGAGACGTTCATATGTAACAATGTTCACAGCCGACACCTGGGGAACACAGAGGGAGACGTTCATATGTAACAATGTTCAAAGCAGACACCTGGAGAACACAGAGGAGACGTTCATATGTAACAATGTTCACAGCAGACACCTGGAGAACACAGAGGGAGACGTTCAGATGTAACAATGTTCACAGCAGACACCTGGAGAACACAGAGGGAGACGTTCAGATGTAACAATGTTCACAGCAGACACCTGGAGAACACAGAGGGAGACGTTCATATGTAACAATGTTCAAAGCAGACACCTGGAGAACACAGAGGGAGACGTTCAGATGTAACAATGTTCACAGCAGACACCTGGAGAACACAGAGGAGACGTTCAGATGTAACAATGTTCACAGCAGACACCTGGGGAACACAGAGGGAGACGTTCATATGTAACAATGTTCACAGCAGACACCTGGAGAACACAGAGGAGACGTTCAGATGTAACAATGTTCACAGCAGACACCTGGGGAACACAGAGGGAGACGTTCAGATGTAACAATGTTCACAGCAGACACCTGGGGAACACAGAGGAGACGTTCAGATGTAACAATGTTCACAGCAGACACCTGGGGAACACAGAGGGAGACGTTCATATGTAACAATGTTCACAGCAGACACCTGGGGAACACAGGGTGAGACGATCATATGTCACATTGCCGATAAATATCTTATTTCAAGTCAGTCCTATCTAGAAGTAACGTATGTACAGTTGAAGTCAGAAGTTTACATACACCTTAGCCAATTACATTTAAACTCAGATTTTCCACAATTCCTGATATTTAATCCTAGTACAAATTCCCTGTCTTAGGTCAGTTAGGATCACCACTTTATTTTAAGAATGTGAAATGTCAGAATAATAGTAGAGAGAATGATTTATTTCAGCTTTTATTTCTTTCATCACATTCCCAGTGGGTCAGAAGTTTACATACACTCAATTAGTATTTGGTAGCATTGCCTTTAAATTGTTTAACTTGGGTCAAACGTTTCGGGTAGCCTTCCACAAGCTTCCCACAATAAGTTGGGTGAATTTTGGCCCAATCCTCCGGACAGAGCTTGTGTAACTGAGTCAGGTTTGTAGGCCTCCTTGCTCGCACACACTTTTTCAGTTCTGCCCACATATTTTCTATAGGATTGAGGTCATGGCTTTGTGATGGCCATTCCAATACCTTGACTTTGTTATCCTTAAGCCATTTGCCACAACTTTGGAAGTATGCTTGGGGTCATTGTGCATTTGGAAGACCCATTTGCAACCAAACTTTAACTTCCTGACTGATGTCTTGAGATGTTGCTTCAATATATCCACATCATTTTCCTGCCTCATGATGCCATCTATTTTGTGAAGTGCACCAGTCCCTCCTGCAGCAAAGCACCCCCACAACATGATGCTGCCACCCCGTGCTTCACGGTTGGGATGGTGTTCTTTGGCTTGCAAGCCTCCTCCTTTTTCCTCCTAACATAACAATGGTAATTATGGCCAAACAGTTCTTGAGGATATTTCTACAAAAAGTACGATTTTTCTCCCTATGTGCAGTTGCAAACTGTAGTCTGGCTTTTTCTTCATGGTGGTTTTGGAGCAGTGGCTTCTTCCTTGCTGAGAGGCCTTTCAGGTTATGTCGATATAGGGCTCGTTTTACTGTGGATATAGATACTTTTGTACCTGTTTCCTCCAGCATCTTCACAAGGTCCTTTGCTGTTGTTCTGGGATTGATTTGCACTTTTCGCACCAAAGTACGTTCATCTCTAGGAGACAGAATGCGTCTCCTTCCTGAGCGTTATGACGGCTGCGTGGTCCCATGGTGTTCATACTTGCGTACTATTGTTCGTACAGAGGAACGTGGTACCTTCAGACTTGTGGAGGTCTACAAATATTTTTCTGAGGTCTTGGCTGATTTCTTTTGTTTTTCCCATGATGTCAAGCAAAGAGGCACTGAGTTTGAAGGTAGGCCTTGAAATACATCCACAGGTACACCTCCAATTGACTCAAATGATGTAAATTAGCCTATCAGAAGCTTCTAAAGCCATGACATCATTTTCTGGAATTTTCCAAGCTGTCAACTTAGTGTATGCAAACTTCTGACCCACTGGAATTGTGATACAGTGAATTATAAGTGAAATAATCTGTCTGTAAACAATTGTTGGAAAAATTACTTGTGTCATGCACAAAGTAGATGTACTAACCGACTTGCCAAAACTATAGTTTGTTAACAAGAAATTTGTGGAGTGGTTGAAAAACGAGTTTTAATGACTCCAACCTAAGTGTATGTAAACTTCCGACTTCAACTGTATCACTGACCTATATTATAAACCTCTACAGATCCTGACAGATGCCCACTGTTTTAAATAAACAACATACTAGGTTAGCATTCACTGTCCCAATTAGCAAAACATGCCACTCAGTTATTGATGCCCCTCCTCCACTTGCTATAGGCACAGTATTACACACAGGGATGGACACCTAGTAGAACATTACCAAGCTAGCCCGAGATGCAGGAGAAAGGTTGTCTTTTCCATCTTCACCTATCAGATTTTGGACCTACTGTAGGCTAGTATCAATTGTGCTTTACTAGCCGGCTGGCCAGCACCAGTCTACTAGCCGGCTGGCCAGCGCCAGTCTACTAGCCCGGCTGGCCAGCGCCAGTCTACTAGCCCGGCTGACCAGCGGCAGACTACTAGCCCGGCTGGCCAGCGTCAGTCTACTAGCCCGGCTGGCCAGCGCCAGTCTACTAGCCCGGCTGGCCAGCGCCAGTCTACTAGCCCGGCTGGCCAGCGCCAGTCTACTAGCCCGGCTGACCAGCGCCAGTCTACTAGCCCGGCTGGCCAGCGGCAGACTACTAGCCCGGCTGGCCAGCGCCAGTCTCCTAGCCCGGCTGGCCAGCGCCAGTCTACTAGCCCGGCTGGCCAGCGCCAGTCTACTAGCCCGGCTGACCAGCGGCAGTCTACTAGCCCGGCTGACCAGCGGCAGTCTACTAGCCCGGCTGGCCAGCGCCAGTCTACTAGCCCGGCTGGCCAGCGCCAGTCTACTAGCCGGCTGGCCAGCGCCAGTCTACTAGCCCGGCTGACCAGCGGCAGACTACTAGCCCGGCTGGCCAGCGGCAGACTACTAGCCCGGCTGGCCAGCGCCAGTCTACTAGCCCGGCTGACCAGCTGCAGACTACTAGCCCGGCTGGCCAGCGGCAGACTACTAGTCCGGCTGACCAGCGCCAGTCTACTAGCCCGGCTGACCAGAGGCAGACTACTAGCCCGGCTGGCCAGCGCCAGACTACTAGCCCGGCTGACCAGCGGCAGACTACTAGCCCGGCTGACCAGCGTCAGTCTACTAGCCCGGCTGGCCAGCGGCAGACTACTAGCCCGGCTGGCCAGCGGCAGACTACTAGCCCGGCTGACCAGCGGCAGACTACTAGCCCGGCTGGCCAGCGCCAGTCTACTAGCCCGGCTGACCAGCGGCAGACTACTAGCCCGGCTGACCAGCGCCAGTCTACTAGCCCGGCTGGCCAGCGCCAGTCTACTAGCCCGGCTGGCCAGCGCCAGTCTACTATCCCGGCTGGCCAGCGCCAGTCTACTAGCCCGGCTGGCCAGCGCCAGTCTACTAGCCTGGCTGGCCAGCGCCAGTCTACTAGCCCGGCTGA
Organism: Salvelinus alpinus; assembly: GCF_045679555.1. Taxonomy (NCBI): domain Eukaryota; kingdom Metazoa; phylum Chordata; class Actinopteri; order Salmoniformes; family Salmonidae; genus Salvelinus; species Salvelinus alpinus. The sequence goes on from NC_092096.1 coordinate 24,400,634, forward strand.
CCAGCGCCAGTCTACTAGCTCCAGTCTACTAGCCCGGCTGGCCAGTGCCCAAAATCCTTAAGTTCCATCAGTGATAACCATCTCATACATCCAACCTGCCTTCTCCTCTACTGTGACTTTCTCCTGGTCCAGGCCAGTCAGGTGTTGAAGGAGGAAGATCACTGCCAGTCTATAGTCCAGTTGCTCCTGGGGTTGAAACGACAGTGAAAGAAGCAGCATTTTCATGGACATGTCTATTGTCAGTACAGAGGAAGCAGACAGCATTAGGGAGCTAACTTGTTAGTTTAGTGATGTGTTCTGGGTGTAGGTGCAGTGCAGCTACCTGGACTAGGTTTCTCTGCAGATTCAGCTCTCGGAGCAGGCTCAGGTCATGGATGTGTGTGGCCTCCTTGATTTCACTGATCTGAGAACAGTATATCATACACAAAAAAGATCAGATGCTTGGATTAAGAATAAATCCTTTAAAAACAATTAAAACTACATTTAATACCACAGCCAATCTATCAGTTGATGCAGTGGAATAGCTTTACCACTCAGCTCCTGGTATACAGTCGCTAGGTGGTTTAGTGATACTGGCCATTGGTACCATGCAGACAGTGGCAGAGACAAGAGCAGGACATTAAGGAATGGACTGTGTCTCACCAGGTTCCTCTCCAAGTTGACAAGAGAGCAGGACATTAAGGAATGGACTGTGTCTCACCAGGTTCCTCTCCAGGTTAACAAGAGAGCAGGACATTAAGGAATGGACTGTGTCTCACCAGGTTCCTCTCCAGGTTAACAAGAGAGCAGGACATTAAGGAATGGACTGTGTCTCACCAGGTTCCTCTCCAAGTTGACAAGAGAGCAGGACATTAAGGAATGGACTGTGTCTCACCAGGTTCCTCTCCAGGTTAACAAGAGAGCAGGACATTAAGGAATGGACTGTGTCTCACCAGGTTCCTCTCCAAGTTGACAAGAGAGCAGGACATTAAGGAATGGACTGTGTCTCACCAGGTTCCTCTCCAGGTTAACAAGAGAGCAGGACATTAAGAAATGGACTGTGTCTCACCAGGTTCCTCTCCAAGTTGACAAGAGAGCAGGACATTAAGAAATGGACTGTGTCTCACCAGGTTCCTCTCCAAGTTGACAAGAGAGCAGGACATTAAGAAATGGACTGTGTCTCACCAGGTTCCTCTCCAGGTTGACAAGAGAGCAGGACATTAAGAAATGGACTGTGTCTCACCAGGTTCCTCTCCAGGTTGACAAGAGAGCAGGACATTAAGGAATGGACTGTGTCTCACCAGGTTCCTCTCCAAGTTGACAAGAGAGCAGGACATTAAGAAATGGACTGTGTCTCACCAGGTTCCTCTCCAGGTTAACAAGAGAGCAGGACATTAAGAAATGGACTGTGTATCACCAGGTTCCTCTCCAAGTTGACAAGAGAGCAGGACATTAAGGAATGGACTGTGTCTCACCAGGTTACTCTCCAGGTTAACAAGAGAGCAGGACATTAAGGAATGGACTGTGTCTCACCAGGTTCCTCTCCAGGTTAACAAGAGAGCAGGACATTAAGGAATGGACTGTGTCTCACCAGGTTCCTCTCCAGGTTAACAAGAGAGCAGGACATTAAGGAATGGACTGTGTCTCACCAGGTTCCTCTCCAGGTTAACAAGAGAGCAGGACATTAAGAAATGGACTGTGTCTCACCAGGTTCCTCTCCAGGTTGACAAGAGAGCAGGACATTAAGAAATGGACTGTGTCTCACCAGGTTCCTCTCCAAGTTGACAAGAGAGCAGGACATTAATGAATGGACTGTGTCTCACCAGGTTCCTCTCCAGGTTGATGGAGCCCAGCAGATGGAGATTCTGCAGGCCTGACAGACTGGTGATCCGGTTCAGAGACAGATCCAGGACCTGCAGGGTTCTCAGAGTCTCCACATTCTCTATCTTCTCAATCTGATTCCCCCTCTGGATAGAGAGGACGTGATACATGACAAACACTGGGAATATGAATACCGTGTGGACAAATACACACACACATATTAATGAACTCATATAAGCTCACACGCACGCACACACAACTCTCCCTCCTCCCACACACACACATACCCATGTCACACGCACACACACACACAGACACATACACACCCCACCCTCACTATCAAAGTTAACATTGAGTGTTCCCTTCCCCATCTGTAAAGAGTATAAAACTTCTCCCTGAGACATGTATATGATTGACAGGCCAGCTCCAATGGTCTGGGCTGACAGGTGAGGAGTGACAGGTGAACAGCTGGCCAGACACTGGTGTGGGCATGCCAAAAGCACTACAGACCAGCCCTCCTCTCCTCTAGAACCCACCATCCCTCCTGCTCTATAACTACCCATCCCCACCCCACCTTCCCCCTGCGTGGGCTGTCATTTATGATCCAGCCCCCGCGGCCCCCATGCCCTGCCCTCCTCCACTAGCCTTTCTGGCAGAGGGCTGCCGACAGCGGGGGACGGTGACCGCGCGGAGCCCTGGAAGCTCTCGAGGCCAGGGTGTGATGGGCTGAGAGAGGAGGCTGGCTGACAGGTAGCACGCTGTTAGGGAGCGGGGCAGGAGAGGGCCGAGAGGGAAGGGGGAGGGGAGATGGAGACAGCGGCTGGGATGCTATGGAGGGGTGAGGGAATGAGAGAGGAGGGGGGGGTGTTGAACAGGGTCCAGGCCTGCTCACACCGCCGGCAGCTGGTCCCAGAGGGGAGGGTGGAAGCGGACAGGGGACACGGCTACATCATGCTGACGATGAGGAATCACTTTGATAAAGGACACCAGCATCCGTCAGAGAGGGAGAGGGAAGGGTCTGGAGGCCCGCTGGCACAGCCATATGGTGGCTCTCACACTGGAGCCCATGTCTGTGTGTCTTTGAAAAGCTGAAGCTCAATTATGTCTGTGGTTTAAATATGAGACAGGAGAGGGGGGAGGGGAGAGTTAAAAATACACCACCTGCTGTCGTCATGTTTGAAGAGAAAGAAGTGGACAAATATTGTGTGTAGCATAACTGGCACCATACTGGGGGGGAAAACCTTCTCATAACTGGCACCATACTGGGGGGAAAACCTTCTCATAACTGGCAGCATACTGGGGGGAAAACCTTCTCATAACTGGCACCATACTGGGGGGAAAACCTTCTCATAACTGGCACCATACTGGGGGGAAAACCTTCTCATAACTGGCACCATACTGGGGGGAAAACCTTTTAGAAAAGCCATGACATAATGGAAGAATGTAGACAGCAGGTAGGGACATCAAGGTGAAAACAGAAAACAACTGATTCACAGGAAAACACTTGTGTCCTAGTCTGTAGGCCATATTAAATCAGCCACAAGACCAACCACTAACCACAGTACTGATGAGCTTGGAGAGCTGCGTCTATACAACCGGATGGGCATATTCATAAATGAGCATAACGTATGGTAAAATATTATCTTTAAGAATCAAATTATTCAACAAACACACACGCAACGTAATTATTCATGTCAAGTAACATCTCCATTTATAACACATATGGAAAGTGTTAGAAATTGAATAATTCAAGAGGCAGGTGGAGGAGTTAGGACCTACCAAACAGAGGTCTTTGATTGGCAGGTTGTCCAGGCCACTGATACAGGAGATCTTGTTGTGTGCCAGACTGAGGTGTGTGAGGCTGTCACAATGCAGCAGACCACCGATCTCACTGAAACAGTTGTCTGTCCAGAACGGGCACACGTTAAGAATGGTATACAATGAGGAAGTAGTCTAGATAAGAACTTGACGTGTACGTGTGTGTGTGTGTGTAAATACTTTTTGAAGGATACAGTCCAGATTCAGTTTACTCAAAGACGAGTAGGCTGACAAATGTGTCATCACTGACATCTGGTTATGGGAAAAGTTAACCTCCTGCGGAATACAACAAACATGAATAATGAATCAAGTGGACCAATCTTTAAATGCTTTTTGCAATGAAGAAATATGAAAATAAACAACCAAATGCATGTATAGTATGATACATTCTACTAGTACTGTATAACTCACTGATAAACAATAAGAAGAAGTCAGCCCTGGTAAGTTCCTTGTCATTGCAGGGTAGTAATACTTAGTAAGCATATGGAATGAAACTACAGTATAAATGGTCTATGATGATTGGAACCCATCTTCTGGGACTATAGGCTTCAAGAAACCCCAAGCCACAAATCAACCGTTGTCTTATCCTGTCTGCTGAAGGACACACCTTGAGGTTCTTGGGCGGCTGGAATCCAAAGAAGTCGGTGAGTTGGTTGTGGGAGGCGTCCAGGATGATGAGATACGGCATGTGGCTTACACAGGATAAATCTACCAGTCAACAAACATTAGGAGAGTCGGGCGAGCAGAGTGGGAGAGATGGCAACACCTGCCACACAACTGTTTTTATACAGACCAGAAGCATAGAAGAAGTTACAAGGGCACCGATGAGAAATGAACCGTTGTTTAATTAATTAGGCTAATCAAGCTACATTTTCTATATCAGTAATTAGAATCATAACAAGTCATACAGTGCATTTGTTAATATGAGACACACACACCTTTTATTCTGTTGTAAGGAAGTTCTAGCTTTTGAAGGTGGACATAATTGCATAGGATGGATACATTATTCAGATTTCGACCCTGGATAGAGACATATTCCGAAATTGAATTCCACACGACATAGAAAACAAAACAAGGAAAGAAACACAACACAAATGGAAAGTAAACAGATTTGTTAGATACTCTTCTGCGTATAGTCTGATGGAAAACAGTTACTCTTGTGAAGCATATTATCAGCGATTGATGGGGTTACACTATCAACCTGAAGTGTGTGTGTGTTCTTACAGGCGCACAGAGGAACTGGTAGACATGCTCTCGTCCAGTGGCAGAGTGTCCCAGGTTGGATAAACAGCTGGAAACGTCCTCTTCAGTCAACACACCATCGTGTTTCTGTATGACATAGAGCTACATCAAAATGTTTTGCAGTACACAATAGAACAAGTCATGCATTGTCAATGCATTGTTTTTTTGCACCACACTTCTGTTATTATGAAACTCTGAGTAGAAAGAGAGAGAAAGAAGTTGCTTGCATCCTCAAAGTAATTAACATTAACAGCGTCTTATTCACCAAGCCTCATGGCCCATCTGACTAAAAGCAGCTAGCATCTTTATTAATTTAGCTGTTACCCCTAGCTTCCTCCCTTACCTCCATTGTCTTCTCCTCCTTCTCTTCCTCGGAGGTTGAAAACGTGTCTGCACACGGCTGATGAACCACAGCAGGAAATGGTTGCGCATCAGTGGTCTCCTGTGTCACTGACTCATGAGGATAGCAAGTGGGTGACCCAGAGGAATACTGGGGCGTTGTTTGCTTCCCGATATCTTGCAAATTGTAAATTGTCGAAGTAGAAGACATTTTGGATGAAATTGTTTGGCATGAGAATACTTTTGGTATATTTTTACTTACTAATTAGCCTTGGTAGGTAGCTATTTTGAAAGTTGGCTCAGCTGGAGCGGATAGCGTTCTCTGTTGCTTAGTAACGATGACGACGTGTCAGTAGGTGAATTGAACTGTGGGATATGTCGTTTTTGATTCATTTACTCCCCAACAGTTCATAAAAGCTTTCAAACCCTGGTTCCACCATCTGGAAAAAGTGATATATTCCTGCATTTTCATTTTAGTGTGCTGAGACAAATATTCGCCATTAAATCTTCTAATAACTTTACACTAATCACCATGTTGAAACCTCAATCATGCTCACGAAAATGCAGAAAAAGCTTGACATACTAGATTTCAAGTAGTGTGCTTTGTGCATCAGACATCTTTCAACAGGTCTTGATCATTCTATAGAAAAGCCTTCTGACGTCCCATTAGATCTGGCAGCTGAGCTCAATTCCTGACAGTGTATATTTTTGATCCGTCTATCTAAAATGACATCATCGGACAAAGTCAATTTGTGTCAATGTGAAAAGATTTTGAATTATAAGGTGCAACAGCGCATAGACAGACCATGTTGTTTGGGTAGTGTTTCGTTCTGTATGGCATTCGTCAATTCCTCTGTGTCAATGGAAGAAACTAGTCCCAAGGTAGGAAACTGGCACTTTTCATTGTACAAAAACACACAAACTGCTCATATACACAGAGGAACGTTGATGTTTTATTTCAGCAAGATCAGTGTACACAATGGCAAGTCATCTTTAATTCAGTGTAGGATTGCTATTCAAGGCATTGGTCTGAAAGGGACTTTTAACAGACAATGGAGAAATGATCAAATTAATCCTTAAATCACACAGGGACTCATTAACCTCCGTTCTTATCTGGTGTTTGTGAAAAAACTCATCAGACATGAAACCACTCTCATATTACACACTGTAGATGTGCAAAACGACATGTCTTAAACAAACAAATAAAGCAAAGCGTTTAAAAAAAAAAAGTGAAATATTTTTGTAGATCTTTACAATGAGTTGGCCCCATTATTTAAAATGTGGGTATAGGGGTCCGATATACCAGATCATTTAAATCCAGATGGAGTGTTCTCTTGTTCACAGAATCAGCAGAAAAAAACTCCTCACTTGTGCAGAGTACTGCAAGCCATAGAGACCTCCATAGTGTGTGTGTGTAATATAGGACGTGTTTATTGTGTGTGTGTACGTGTATGTGTGTGTCTTGAGTGTGCTGAGTAAAACAAATGCTGTTCCTATGGCACTAGGCAATCCCTCCGGCAACCACAAGGCTCATATTGATCCCAGCCTACATGTCATTATGATGGATGGTTCCGCTGGGTTCTGGTGAGCAGCACTGCCACAACTCTCCCCTGTTCTCTTTCCTCCCTCCCCCGCTCTTGTTAAGTACTTTTCCTCTGAGTTAATTAACTAAACATACTGAGGGGATGCAGGGGAAGGAATGATTTGTGACTCCTTGCAAGTGTATTCACTTTAGAATAGTTTTAGCAGAAGTTTTAGCAGTTGTAGTGGTAGGAAGGGGAGTAGTGATTTGCAATTACATCCCTATTAAGTTCAAGACCTTGAGTGTTGGGACTATATACACACTTAAATTGTACTGGATACATTGGCCCCCATCCCCTAGCACACATGCACACCTCAACGCTGCAGCACAGTTAACGTATTTTTTCAGGACAGTGGCAAATACTATAATCAGAATCGGCTATAGCTACATTATATCCAATCTACATTATTCTAAAAGTGAGAGAAAAATAGAGTGAACCACAGCTGAGGTGGGGAATCAATTTCTTTCTTTGTCCTTGGGGAAGAAGAATGGCCACAAAATGGCCACAAGCAGGAGGAGAGAAGTGATAATCTCGACAGTCTAATCTGGCATCTGGTATTGCAGACACAGTCAGCGGGCCCACGAGGGAGAGCTGGAGGGAGAGCTGTAATTGAGAGCAGCAGTTAGATGTAATAAGACAATGAGATGAGAAAGGCCCCAAAGCCAGACTCTCAGATAATTCCCCCATTCTCCACAGGTGAGACTAGGGCCGACCACATATGGGATGATTGAAGGGAGTCATTTTTTAAATTGGAGAGTGTGTGTGTGTGATATCTTGAGGAACTGGCTGCATTCTTGCCAGTGAAGAAGCTGATGAGTTACATATGCATATTGGTAACTAAGTTCAAACCTTAAATCAGTAACTACTCAATGTACAGCCTACCAGCATTATCTCAACCCCCAAAACATATTACATGGTTATTTACGGTCTGCCATAGGATCTAATGAAGACTCAGTTAGGACTTTTACAAACCCAGTTCAACACCAGTCCCTGTGGAGGTGCTGACCAGTCCCTCAGATGGTTAGCTGACACTGCTAGGTCAGCTCTAAAATACTAGCTTTAATCTAAACCCTTTTTCCAGACAGGAGGTTGAGAAACACTGGACAGTAATGCAAACAGACCATTGCCAACAACAGCCTCCCAATGTCCCCCCTCTCAAACAGTAGTGATCTTCTTGTCCTTGGTGGCCTGCTTGAAGGCTGCCTGCTCGCAGATGATCTCCTTGAGGCGCTGCAGCCGGACGTTCTGCGTGCTCAGGTCTCCCACGCCCGTCTGGCTCCTCTGCAGCAGGCTGAGGGCGTGGATGTACTCCAGCTCTGTGTAGCGAACGCCCTGGTCCACCACCAGGTTGAGCAGCTCATCTGCAGCGTTGTACAGCATCTCATAGTACTGCCTAAACAGGGGAGGAGATGACTTCATTGTTCAATGCCCATGAGAATGTTCTGTGTTATTCCATTCCCTCTGAAAGACAGAGGTCAGAGAGGTCAGAGCAAAGGGGGAGAGGAGATGGTGGTTAGGGGGTTAGAGGGAGGAAGGAGATGGGGGACAGGAGAGGTCAGAGGTCAGTAACCAGTAGTACAGATGAGTAGAGAAAAAGGAATCAACACTATGATGTTGTTGATCTGGTACTACTGTACCATACTGCCACACATAACACTATGATGTTGTTGATCTGGTACTACTGTACCATACTGCCTCACATAACACTATGATGTTGTTGATCTAGTACTACTGTACCATACTGCCTCACATAACACTATGATGCTGTTGATCAGGTACTAGTGTACCATACTGCCACACATAACACTATGATGTTGTTGATCTGGTACTACTGTACCATACTGCCCCACATAACACTATGATGTTGTTGATCTAGTACTACTGTACCATACTGCCTCACATAACACTATGATGCTGTTGATCAGGTACTAGTGTACCATACTGCCACACATAACACTATGATGTTGTTGATCAGGTACTACTGTACCATACTGCCCCACATAACACTATGATGTTGTTGATCTGGTACTACTGTACCATACTGCCTCACATAACACTATGATGCTGTTGATCAGGTACTAGTGTACCATACTGCCACACATAACACTATGATGCTGTTGATCTGGTACTACTGTACCATACTGCCACACATAACACTATGATGTTGTTGATCAGGTACTACTGTACCATACTGCCACACATAACACTATGATGTTGTTGATCAGGTACTACTGTACCATACTGCCACACATAACACTATGATGTTGTTGATCTGGTACTACTGTACCATACTGCCTCACATAACACTATGATGTTGTTGATCAGGTACTACTGTACCATACTGCCTCACATAACACTATGATGTTGTTGATCTGGTACTACTGTACCATACTGCCCCACATAACACTATGATGTTGTTGATCAGGTACTACTGTACCATACTGCCCCACATAACACTATGATGCTGTTGATCTGGTACTACTGTACCATACTGCCCCACATAACACTATGATGTTGTTGATCAGGTACTACTGTACCATACTGCCACACATAACACTATGATGCTGTTGATCTGGTACTACTGTACCATACTGCCTCACATAACACTATGATGTTGTTGATCTGGTACTACTGTACCATACTGCCCCACATAACACTATGATGTTGTTGATCTGGTACTACTGTACCATACTGCCACACATAACACTATGATGTTGTTGATCTGGTACTACTGTACCATACTGCCTCACATAACACTATGATGTTGTTGATCAGGTACTACTGTACCATACTGCCTCACATAACACTATGATGCTGTTGATCTGGTACTACTGTACCATACTGCCACACATAACACTATGATGTTGTTGATCTGGTACTACTGTACCATACTGCCCCAAATAACACTATGATGTTGTTGATCTGGTACTACTGTACCATACTGCCACACATAACACTATGATGTTGTTGATCAGGTACTACTGTACCATACTGCCTCACATAACACTATGATGTTGTTGATCTAGTACTACTGTACCATACTGCCTCACATAACACTATGATGTTGTTGATCTGGTACTACTGTACCATACTGCCTCACATAACACTATGATGCTGTTGATCTGGTACTACTGTACCATACTGCCTCACATAACACTATGATGTTGTTGATCTGGTACTACTGTACCATACTGCCTCACATAACACTATGATGTTGTTGATCAGGTACTACTGTACCATACTGCCTCACATAACACTATGATGTTGTTGATCTGGTACTACTGTACCATACTGCCACACATAACACTATGATGTTGTTGATCAGGTACTACTGTACCATACTGCCTCACATAACACTATGATGCTGTTGATCTGGTACTAGTGTACCATACTGCCTCACATAACACTATGATGTTGTTGATCTGGTACTACTGTACCATACTGCCACACATAACACTATGATGTTGTTGATCTGGTACTACTGTACCATACTGCCTCACATAACACTATGATGCTGTTGATCAGGTACTACTGTACCATACTGCCTCACATAACACTATGATGCTGTTGATCTGGTACTACTGTACCATACTGCCACACATAACACTATGATGTTGTTGATCTGGTACTACTGTACCATACTGCCTCACATAACACTATGATGCTGTTGATCAGGTACTACTGTACCATACTGCCCCACATTACACTATGATGTTGTTGATCAGGTACTACTGTACCATACTGCCCCACATTACACTATGATGCTGTTGATCAGGTACTACTGTACCATACTGCCTCACATAACACTATGATGTTGTTGATCTGGTACTACTGTACCATACTGCCACACATACCACTATGATGTTGTTGATCTGGTACTACTGTACCATACTGCCTCACATAACACTATGATGCTGTTGATCAGGTACTACTGTACCATACTGCCCCACATTACACTATGATGTTGTTGATCAGGTACTACTGTACCATACTGCCACACATAACACTATGATGCTGTTGATCAGGTACTACTGTACCATACTGCCACACATAACACTATGATGTTGTTGATCTGGTACTACTGTACCATACTGCCCCACATAACACTATGATGTTGTTGATCTGGTACTACTGTACCATACTGCCACACATAACACTATGATGTTGTTGATCAGGTACTACTGTACCATACTGCCTCACATAACAATATGATGTTGTTGATCTAGTACTACTGTACCATACTGCCTCACATAACACTATGATGTTGTTGATCTGGTACTACTGTACCATACTGCCTCACATAACACTATGATGCTGTTGATCTGGTACTACTGTACCATACTGCCTCACATAACACTATGATGTTGTTGATCTGGTACTACTGTACCATACTGCCTCACATAACACTATGATGTTGTTGATCAGGTACTACTGTACCATACTGCCTCACATAACACTATGATGTTGTTGATCTGGTACTACTGTACCATACTGCCACACATAACACTATGAAGTTGTTGATCAGGTACTACTGTACCATACTGCCTCACATAACACTATGATGCTGTTGATCTGGTACTAGTGTACCATACTGCCTCACATAACACTATGATGTTGTTGATCTGGTACTACTGTACCATACTGCCTCACATAACACTATGATGCTGTTGATCTGGTACTACTGTACCATACTGCCTCACATAACACTATGATGTTGTTGATCAGGTACTACTGTACCATACTGCCACACATAACACTATGATGTTGTTGATCAGGTACTACTGTACCATACTGCCCCACATTACACTATGATGTTGTTGATCAGGTACTACTGTACCATACTGCCACACATAACACTATGATGTTGTTGATCTGGTACTACTGTACCATACTGCCACACATAACACTATGATGTTGTTGATCTGGTACTACTGTACCATACTGCCCCACATTACACTATGATGTTGTTGATCAGGTACTACTGTACCATACTGCCTCACATAACACTATGATGTTGTTGATCTGGTACTACTGTACCATACTGCCACACAACACTATGATGTTGTTGATCTGGTACTACTGTACCATACTGCCTCACATAACACTATGATGTTGTTGATCTAGTACTACTGTACCATACTGCCCCACATAACACTATGATGTTGTTGATCTGGTACTACTGTATCATACTGCCTCACATAACACTATGATGCTGTTGATCTGGTACTACTGTACCATACTGCCTCACATTACATTTAACATTTACATTTAAGTCATTTAGCAGACGCTCTTATCCAGAGCGACTTACAAATTGGTGCATTCACCTTATGATATCCAGTGGAACAACCACTTTACAATAGTGCATCTAACTCTTTTAAGGGGGGGGGGGGGTTAGAAGGATTACTTTATCCTATCCTAGGTATTCCTTAAAGAGGTGGGGTTTCAGGTGTCTCCGGAAGGTGGTGATTGACTCCGCTGACCTGGCGTCGTGAGGGAGTTTGTTCCACCATTGGGGTGCCAGAGCAGCGAACAGTTTTGACTGGGCTGAGCGGGAACTGTACTTCCTCAGAGGTAGGGAGGCGAGCAGGCCAGAGGTGGATGAACGCAGTGCCCTTGTTTGGGTGTAGGGCCTGATCAGAGCCTGAAGGTACGGAGGTGCCGTTCCCCTCACAGCTCCGTAGGCAAGCACCATGGTCTTGTAGCGGATGCGAGCTTCAACTGGAAGCCAGTGGAGAGAGCGGAGGAGCGGGGTGACGTGAGAGAACTTGGGAAAGTTGAACACCAGACGGGCTGCGGCGTTCTGGATGAGTTGTAGGGGTTTAATGGCACAGGCAGGGAGCCCAGCCAACAGCGAGTTGCAGTAATCCAGACGGGAGATGACAAGTGCCTGGATTAGGACCTGCGCCGCTTCCTGCGTGAGGCAGGGTCGTACTCTGCGAATGTTGTAGAGCATGAACCTACAGGAACGGGTCACCGCCTTGATGTTAGTTGAGAACGACAGGGTGTTGTCCAGGATCACGCCAAGGTTCTTAGCACTCTGGGAGGAGGACACAATGGAGTTGTCAACCGTGATGGCGAGATCATGGAACGGGCAGTCCTTCCCCGGGAGGAAGAGCAGCTCCGTCTTGCCGAGGTTCAGCTTGAGGTGGTGATCCGTCATCCACACTGATATGTCTGCCAGACATGCAGAGATGCGATTCACCACCTGGTTATCAGAGGGGGGAAAGGAGAAGATTAATTGTGTGTCGTCTGCATAGCAATGATAGGAGAGACCATGTGAGGATATGACAGAGCCAAGTGACTTGGTGTATAGCGAGAATAGGAGAGGGCCTAGAACAGAGCCCTGGGGAACACCAGTGGTGAGAGCACGTGGTGCGGAGACAGATTCTCGCCACGCCACCTGGTAGGAGCGACCTGTCAGGTAGGACGCAATCCAAGCGTGGGCCGCGCCGGAGATGCCCAGCTCGGAGAGGGTGGAGAGGAGGATCTGATGGTTCACAGTATCAAAGGCAGCCGATAGGTCTAGAAGGATGAGAGCAGAGGAGAGAGAGTTAGCTTTAGCAGTGCGGAGCGCCTCCGTGACACAGAGAAGAGCAGTCTCAGTTGAATGACTAGTCTTGAAACCTGACTGATTTGGATCAAGAAGGTCATTCTGAGAGAGATAGCAGGAGAGCTGGCCAAGGACGGCACGTTCAAGAGTTTTGGAGAGAAAAGAAAGAAGGGATACTGGTCTGTAGTTGTTGACATCGGAGGGATCGAGTGTAGGTTTTTTCAGAAGGGGTGCAACTCTCGCTCTCTTGAAGACGGAAGGGACGTAGCCAGCGGTCAAGGATGAGTTGATGAGCGAGGTGAGGTAAGGGAGAAGGTCTCCGGAAATGGTCTGGAGAAGAGAGGAGGGGATAGGGTCAAGCGGGCAGGTTGTTGGGCGGCCGGCCGTCACAAGACGCGAGATTTCATCTGGAGAGAGAGGGGAGAAAGAGGTCAAAGCACAGGGTAGGGCAGTGTGAGCAGAACCAGCGGTGTCGTTTGACTTAGCAAACGAGGATCGGATGTCGTCGACCTTCTTTTCAAAATGGTTGACGAAGTCATCAGCAGAGAGGGAGGAGGGGGGAGGAGGGGGAGGAGGATTCAGGAGGGAGGAGAAGGTGGCAAAGAGCTTCCTAGGGTTAGAGGCAGATGCTTGGAATTTAGAGTTGTAGAAATTGGCTTTAGCAGCAGAGACAGAAGAGGAGAATGTAGAGAGGAGGGAGTGAAAGGATGCCAGGTCCGCAGGGAGGCGAGTTTTCCTCCATTTCCGCTCGGCTGCCCGGAGCCCTGTTCTGTGAGCTCGCAATAACACTATGATGTTGTTGATCTGGTACTACTGTACCATACTGCCTCACATAACACTATGATGCTGTTGATCTGGTTACAAGGCCTACCTTCAAACTCAGTTCCTCTTTGCTTGACATCATGGGAAAATCAAAAGAAATCAGCCAAGACCTCAGAAAAAAATTTTTTAGACCTTCACTAGTCTGGTTCATCCTTGGGAGCAATTTCCATGGGACCCTAACTGACTAGGATTAAATGTCAAGAATTGTGAAAAACTGAGTTTAAATGTATTTGGCTAAGGTGTATGTAAACTTCTGACTTCAACTGTATATTGAAGGTGGTTTAATCCATATGTATATTGAACGTGGTTTAATCCAATTTTATATTGATGGTTGTATAATTCATATGTATATTGATGGTGGTTTAATCCACATGTATATTGATGGTGTTTTAATCCACATGTATATTGATGGTGGTTTAATCCAATTTTATATTGAAGGTGGTTTAATCCATATGTATATTGATGGTGGTTTAATCCATATGTATATTGATGGTGGTTTAATCCAATTTTATATTGAAGGTGGTTTAATGAAATTTTATATTGATGGTTGTATAATTCATATGTATTTTGATGGTGGTTGAATCCATATGTATATTGATGGTAGTTTAATCCATATGTATATTGATGGTGATTTAATCCATATGTATATTGAAGGTGGTTTAATCCATATGTATATTGATGGTGGTTTAATCCATATGTATATTGATGGTGGTTTAATCCATATGTATATTGATGGTGATTTAATCCATATGTATATTGAAGGTGGTTTAATCCAATTTTATATTGAAGGTGGTTTAATCCATATGTATATTGATGGTGATTTAATCCATATGTATATTGATGGTGATTTAATCCATATGTATATTGAAGGTGGTTTAATCCAATTGTATATTGATGGTGGTTTAATCCATATGTATATTGAAGGTGGTTTAATCCAATTGTATATTGATGGTTGTATAATTCATATGTATATTGATGGTGGTTTAATCCATATGTATATTGATGGTGATTTAATCCATATGTATATTGATGGTGATTTAATCCATATGTATATTGATGGTGATTTAATCCATATGTATATTGATGGTGGTTTAATCCATATGTATATTGATGGTGATTTAATCCATATGTATATTGATGGTGGTTTAATCCATATGTATATTGAAGGTGGTTTAATCCAATTTTATATTGATGGTTGTATAATTCATATGTATATTGATGGTGGTTTAATCCATATGTATATTGATGGTGGTTTAATCCATATGTATATTGATGGTGATTTAATCCATATGTATATTGATGGTGGTTTAATCCATATGTATATTGATGGTGGTTTAATACATATGTATATTGATGGTGGTTTAATCCATATGTATATTGATGGTGATTTAATCCATATGTATATTGATGGTGGTTTAATACATATGTATATTGATGGTGGTTTAATCCATAATGACAGGGAAAACACAGAGTTTACAGTAGCATCGGTAGCCTGTCCTACAAAGCAGACAGATTAAACATATATGTAAATATGAATGCACACACACAGCTATGGAAGATATATGAATGCATTAGAGAGTACCATAGAGCCGGGCTGACTATGTCTCTGCTCTGGGGCTAAACTGGCAAATACCTCAGAGACTGTGTGGGCAGCAGCAGCACAGACAGACAGATAGCATCGCTATACGCCACTGGCTAGTAGAGAAATCCCATTCACTTAGATTACACTCCCACAATGGTGTTTTGGATGGGTATGAGAGGTGCCCACAAAAGGACACACACACACACACACACACACACACACACACACACACACACACACACACACACACACACACACACACACACACACACACACACACACACACACACACAACCTGGGGGCATCGGGAAGCTCAATCTCTTCACCCATCTCCTCCTTTAACTCAGCTCTTTGTGCCCAGAGAAAGAGAGTGATTTAAAGAGGTGTCCATCAAAGCAGCAGGGAGAGGAAGGCTAAGCTGAGGGAAAGTCTTCCATTGTGTCCAGGAGAAGAAATCCCAAGGAAGTCACAAGCACACAGGTGCAAATCTCGTGTGTGTGTGTGTGTGTGTGTGTGTGTACCTGAATAGGATTAGCTATTATCTTGTTGTATTATTTCTAAGCCTCTCCCATTACTAAACCTAATGGTTATTTTCCTATGTAGGAATTACTGAACAATTCTGCAGCCTTTTGTGTCAAGCTACTTCTGCTGTTGTAATATTGCAAGTAGAACAGAGAGAGAGAGAGCGAGAGGAAGATAACAAATATGGAGAGAGAGAGAGAGAGAGATAACAAATATGGAGAGAGAGAGAGAGAGATAACAAATATGGAGAGAGAGAGAGATAACACATATGGAGAGAGAGAGATAACACATATGGAGAGAGAGAGAGAGAGAGAGAGAGAGAGAGAGAGAGAGAGAGAGAGAGAGAGAGAGAGAGAGAGGAAGATAACAAATATGCAGAGAGAGAGAGAGAGAGATAACACATACGGAGAGAGAGAGAGAAAGAGAGATATAGAGAGAGATAGATGGAGGAAGATAACAAATATGGAGAGAGAGAGAGAGAGAGAGAGAGAGAGAGAGAGAGAGAGAGAGAGAGAGAGAGAGAGAGAGAGAGACAGAGATTAGGTCCAGTAAGAACAGACTTTCACAGCTGTGTGTGGGGATTCATTTATTTAATATTTCTCTCTTTCTCTGACAAGTAATGCCCTTGGTTTGTGAACTATTTGCATACTCGCTCTCTTCTCCTCTCTCCCTCCCTTCCTCCCTCTCCCTCCAAGGCCCTGTTCGTTTTTCAATGCTCACCCTCAATGAGCTCGTCAATATTGATGAGGGGTCATACCGGTTCCTTTGCTCGCCACAGGCAGAGACACAGAGAAACCCCTGATGGGCAGCACAGTGTTCTTATCACATTCTCAAATATGCACCACATGTCTCTACTGTGTGTGTGTCCACTGTGTGTGTGTGTGTGTGTCTACTGTGTGTGTGTGTCCACTGTGTGTGTGTCTACTGTGTGTGTGTCCACTGTGTGTGTGTGTGTGTGTCTACTGTGTGTGTGTCCACTGTGTGTGTGTGTGTGTGTGTCCACTGTGTGTGTGTGTGTCTACTGTGTGTGTGTGTCCACTGTGTGTGTGTCTACTGTGTGTGTGTCCACTGTGTGTGTGTGTGTCTACTGTGTGTGTGTCCACTGTGTGTGTGTGTGTGTGTGTCCACTGTGTGTGTGTGTGTCTGTGTGTGTCTACTGTTTGTGTGTGTGTGTCTACTGTTTGTGTGTGTCTACTGTGTGTGTGTGTGTGTGTTATTCACGTCCAAAACACCACTTCCATTCCCCAGATACCGCATGCGATTAGCTGCACACAGGAGGACATAGTCCACATTGTTATGTGAACTGAAAAGAAATGTGTTTGTTTTTAGAAGGGAAAGCTTTGAAGAGAACAATTAACAACCCACACACACACCGTTCTCAAAGGGATGTAGAAAAACAGGGGATGAATAAAACAGATGTGGGGAAAAAGTGATAATTGACAATTTTACTTTGTATAAATGTTGGTATATTTGTGTTCTCACATCTGGGCAAGGCCGTTCCAGTTTGGGTGGCTTGTAAACCAGTTTATAAGGCTATAGTGTATAATGTTCTCTAAGGCCCTATCTTTGGTTGCCTCCCTGTGTACTGAATATGAAAGTCTAATATACTGTGTGACTGAGCAAACGGACTGATCTACAAGTGATAATGAGGAGTTATTTAGCATGCAAGGTGATTTGTAGATCAGTCAGTCAGCAGCTGCCGACTGCAATGAGTCAATCTGGAACAGAACCACAGTCTGCAGGTACACCGTGTTTCTGTCTATTATAGGGCACTTTGCATTTCAAGCCTTTGGGTTTGGATTTTGGGGGATCAATCTCCAAACTGATTGGCAATGTCTGGATCTCCATGTTGCCCCACAGTACTGTCCTCTCTTTGGCCTGTTCTACTGGGCCTCATCCCTCTGTCATCATGTTGACTGGACACCTGGCTATCTGGACCCTGCTGTTGTACCAGGGGGAAATTTGGAAGTGCTGTGTGTGTGTGTGTGAGGGGGGTGGGGTGTGTGTGTGAGAGAGAGAGATTGTTTGTTGGTGTGTGTGTGTGTGTGTGACAACTCATCGCCCCCCAGATGCCAAAAACTCCCCCAACCAACCACTTCATTACCCAGGTGCTTGGAAAGTAATTTGCCCAACAGCGGCTGTTAATCAGATTAAATTCTCTGTGCTCTTACACCTTCGCCCCCCACCAGCCTTTATTCACCCATTAGGGGGAGATAATGAAGGAAACCAGCATTCAGCTTCACTCAGTCAAACACACTCCAGAACCCACCGTCACTGTCGCCCGCATTTCCCCACTTGCCAACCACACTCCCTCCCTCCCTCCCACCCCACCCTCCCATCCCACCCTCCCTCCCTCCCTCCCTGCCACCCCACCCTCCCACCCCACCCCCCCCCCTCCCTCCCACCCCACCACCTGCAAGAGCGCTCACTCACTCGCTAACTCTGTGTGTGTGTGTGCCATTACATTTTAATTAGCTCACATCTCCTTCGTGCGCAGCCCCCCGTATACAAAGAGTATTAAGCAAATTTATGGTGCATGTGGCAGAGGACGGGGCGAAGATCTATGTATGTCACTGGTGAGGGAGAAAGATACAGAGAAAGAGAAGGGAGAAGGCGGGAGAGAGAGAGAGGAGAGAAAACAAGAATCAGCACAATTAATGTCCTCTCATTTCCAGCGTGTACAACATTAAAGCCATTTAAGGTTGCCTCTGTCAGCGTGTTCAGAACAACACATTAGTTAGCGAGGGATAGGGTGGAGGAGAGGATGGAGGGAGGGAGGAGATTCTCCCAGGATGATTCTCTCCATCAAGCGGAACGCACGCTTGTCGCCGCGGTAACGAATGCCAGGGCTCCTGACGCAAATGAGAGCTCCGTTAAGTTTTCCCACTCCTCTCGCTCCCTCTGTCCTCTTGTGACTAGAGAAGCTCTATGCAGAGACACTGCAGCTTCATCAGCAATAACCAGTGTAGTCATTATGAGAGAGAGAGAGAGACACACAGAGAGACACAGAGAGACACAGACAGACACAGAGAGACAGGAAGACTCATGTTCAAAGAAAGTGGATAGTTAGCTCAAAGACGACAAGTCATTTTCCACTTTGTAAACAGGTAGCGCAAGTTAACACCACATTAGCTCAAGATGGGAAAGTCACTAACTCTAAACGTATCCCAGAGAAAGCAGCTACTGCAGTGCAACTAAGGACAGATAAGTAGTCACATCAACTCTATAAATAGAAGAACCAGACGGAACGAACACCGCTTCGCCCCTGCTATTGACAAACAGGTAAGGAGGGAGAGAAAGACTGTTTGAGATACAAGCGCTAAACTCAGTTTATCATAGCCGTCAGCTGTAGTTATTAAAGCTGGGGTGAGTCGACTCTGCCCCAGCCCTGTCACCTTGACAACATGGTTAAACTGACTTTTACCACAGGCTTCCTCTGCTGAGCTGTTTACCAGACACCTCCGCGTTTCCACTCAACCCCGTGACACCTGCACCGTCCATGTCTGTCAGACAATAACGGGCTAGCTCTGAAGGCTAATGATTCACTTGCTTATCATGGAAGCTGTGTTAGCATGTAATGCTAGGAGGATAACAGGACAGTCTAGAGACAGGGGTCTCAGGGTATCTCACTGGGGTGTGATTGGATGTCAGAGAGAGGGTAAA
>NC_092096.1:24425554-24460554 GCF_045679555.1 Salvelinus alpinus
TCAGAGAGAGATGTATCAACCCCTACAGCACCCACACTGTCATCAGAGAGAGAGATGTATCAACCCCTACAGCACCCACACTGTCATCAGAGAGAGATGTATCAACCCCTACAGCACCCACACTGTCATCAGAGAGAGATGTATCAACCCCTACAGCACCCACACTGTCATCAGAGAGAGATGTATCAACCTCTACAGCACCCACACTGTCATCAGAGAGAGATGTATCAACCCCTACAGCACCCACACTGTCATCAGAGAGAGAGATGTATCAACCCCTACAGCACCCACACTGTCATCAGAGAGAGATGTATCAACCCCTACAGCACCCACACTGTCATCAGAGAGAGAGAGAGAGAGAGAGAGAGATAATAAATGAGAGAAAGAGAGAGAGATAATAAATGAGAGAAAGAGAGAGAGATGTAAATGAGAGGGAGAGAGAGAGAAAGCGAGAGATGTAATGAGAGGGAGAGAGGGAGAGAGACGGCGAGAGAGAATAAATTAATGAGAGAAAAAGATAGAGCGAATGAATGAGAAAGAAACAGAGAGAGAGAGCGAGAGCAAGAGCGAGAGAGAGAGAGAGAGAGCGCGAGAGAGAGAGGCCATCACTGCTATTCCCCCATAATGTGGAGGTGAAAGGGAGTAGAAATAACAGACTAACCAAGGCTCCGCCGGTCCCCTCTATACCACTATCCTGCCATCAGACAACAGCACCGCTATGGAGCTAGGCAAGACCCTAACGAGACAAACTCCGTCAAGCCAGCACAGTTATCACCGGGGTCTTCTACGTTCCCAAAACTCTGTCTTGGGGCAGAGTTTTACTTTTTACGTTTTACTTTTGGCCATAGCACTACACAGCTGACTCAAATAATCAAAGCTTGATGATGAGTTGGTTATTTGATTCAGCTGTGTAGCGCTGTGGCAACAACCAAACATGCACCGAGGTGGGGCCCCAGGACCGAGTTTGGGAAACCCTGTTGTGCACACATTCACAGACAAGACGGCATCCGACTAGCATACATTGTATCGAAGGACATCGCATGGAGATTGGCAAAGCTGGGGAAAATCTAACGTCATCAGATTGGGTTTTGGGGGGGATTGAGGTAGCCTAGACTTTGACTTTGATTAAGCCTTTTGGTTTACAGTCCAACGAGTCCATAAAATGACCTTTGTATTGTTTTATGTTTGGTCAAAATATATTGAAGTCTCCAGAAAAATGCCCAAGAATAATTGCTGCCGAAGATGCTTCAACAAAGTACTGAGTAAAGGGTCTGAATACTTATGTAAATTAGATTTTTAATTTTTTATAAACTGGCAAAAATGACCAAAAACCTGTTTTTAGTTTGTCATTATGGGATACAGTATTGTGAGTAGATTGATGAGGATAAAAAATGTTTTTATCGATTTGAGAATAAGTTCGCAACGTAAAATAATGTTGAAAAAGTCAAGGGGTCTGAATACTTTCTGAATGCACTGTACCCTCTCCCATCTGGTCCTCTCACTCACTCATGGGGTATAAATTGGTGCAGTTCTATATGTTGGTTGAACATGCAGAACAGAGGGAGAGAAAGGGAGCGAGAAAGAAGGACTGCAGAAGAGAGGTACAGCGAGAGAGAGGGACAGAGGGCAGGAAGACAATGATTACACATTGATCCGTCCAAATAAAGCTGTCCTGTGTCCTTCTGAGACACAGCCTCCCACTGACTAACTTAGATTATCTCTCTCCCTCTCTCACCCACTCTCTCTCTCGCCCGCCCGCTCTCTCTCGCCAGCCCGCCCGCCCTCTCTCGCCAGCCCGCCCGCCCTCTCTCTCTCTACTTTGATTTGCCCTTCTCTTCTCTCATTCTCTTTCCTATTTCTATCCCTTTGTCTCCCCTCTCTATCCTTCCGTCATGTTCATCCATCTCTTACCCTGTCTTTCTTTGTCCCCTTCCTGTGTGTATGTCTCACCTAGCGAAGTCCAGGTCGGCCTCTCTAGACATGGTGATGTTGGTGAGGTTCTGCTGCAGGACAAAGATGTTCCTACACATCTTCTTGATGCCAGACTCACTGATCCTCTTAAAGTACTGGGCTCCATTGATCAGAATACAGGAGATCAGGTGGCCAAGACCTACAGACAGTGAGACAGACAGACAGAGAGAGAGACAGAGAGAGAGAGAGAGAGTAGAGAGAGAGAGAGAAGAGAGACAGGGAGAGATAGAGAGAGCTCGAGAAGAGAAGAGAGAGAGAGAGAAAGAGACAGACAGACAGGAGAGAAGAAATGAGAGAATAGAAGAGGGAGAGATAGAGAGAGTGCGAGAAGGTGGAGAGAGATAGAGAGACAGAGAGCACAAAAGAGAGAAGAGAGAGAGAGAGGAGAGAGGAGAAGAGAGAGAGAAAGGAGAGACGAGAGGAGAGAAGAGAGAGCGCAAGAGAACGTGAAGAGAGAGAAAACACATACCAGTCACATTATTGATCACCGCAGTGGACATTTGTACCCCAAAAAGACACAGGGACAATACAGACACACATTGACCTGAGCACAGTCAGGTGAAACAAGTACATGAAATATTCCTAAAAAGAAAGGGCACTGACCAATACATTCTCCACACATGACATTATCATGGACGACCCCCAACAACAGGATTACCTTCAAAGATGTACTGGAACTTGTGCTGCTGCAGCGCGGCACCCATCACCTCCTCGATGGCACTGATGTCCTTGTTGAGTTTGACCACCAAGGGGTCGTAGTCCATGCTCTCCACGTTGGCCACGATGGCATAGTTCCCCTGCTTGGCCAGGGGGATCAGGTAGTGGAAACAATGCACTCTGAGGAGAGAAGAGAGGAGAGCAGAGGATAGATAGATGAGGGGAAGAGAGAGGAGAAACAGATGAGGAGAGAGGATTGATAGATGAGGGGAAGAGAGAGGAGAAACAGATGAGGAGAGAGGATTGATAGATGAGGGGAAGAGAGAGGAGAAACAGATGAGGAGAGAGGATTGATAGATGAGGGGAAGAGAGAGGAGAAACAGATGAGGAGAGAGGATTGATAGATGAGGGGAAGAGAGAGGAGAAACAGATGAGGAGAGAGGATTGATAGATGAGGGGAGGAGAGAGATGAGAGATGAGGTGAGAGGATAGACAGCGGAGGAGAGGAGTGAAGAGAGACAGATGAGGAGAGAGGATTGATAGATGAGGGGAGGAGAGAGGAGAGAGATGAGGTGAGAGGATAGACAGAGGAGGAGAGGAGTGAGGAGAGACAGATGAGGAGTTAGGAGAGACAGATGAGGAGAGGAGTGAGGAGAGACAGAGGGGAGGAGATAGGAGAGATAGAGGGGAGGAGAGAGGATATACAGATGAGGAGAGGAGAGAGGAGAGACAGATGAGGAGAGAGGATAGACAGATGAGGAGAGAGGATAGACAGATGAGGAGAGAGGAAAGACGGATGAGGTGAGAGGAGAGACGGATGAAGAGAGGAGAGACAGACAATATTGTTGATGTGTGTTTAGTCCAACCAAATCCTACTGGTAAATTAAGTCATGATGGTGATGGAATCAACTTAGTGTTACTTATCGCAGGCATTTTGCTGATATCGTTCATTATGAGAAGTAGCCTATACTAGACAAATGAGAAGTTTGAAATGAAATAACTTTGCTAATATGGGTGATTGTTAATGGGACAATTGATGGGACAATTGAATGAAAAAGCGGTGGTGGAAATGTATCGCTCAGCTCTACTGGGATGTTTCACTAAATTCATCCACCATGTAACTATCAGGACAGATTGTGATATGTAGATCTCAGTCTACTGTAACTTAATCAAATGTCTCCCCACCGCCTCTGTCTTTAAAAACATTTGACCAAGTGTGACAATCTAATCCAAGAGCCACCGTGCGGGTGCTTAGTTTCCCTAAACACCTGACTGATATATGATCTCTGGCTGCTCACACCTTCATCAGAAGACCCAAAAACCATCTTCGGCCCCGGTGGCTATTAAAAACATGAGTGGAGACATAAAAACCAACACCCTCTCGCTCTCTCTCTTCTTTTCCTTCTCTCTCCCTCCCTCCCTTTCTTTCTTTCTTTCCCTCCCCCCTCACACTCCATCGCCTTCTCTCCCTCCCTCTCTCTGCATCTCTCTCTTTCTTCCTCTTACTCTCCTCTTCCTGATGGCATCATTTGCACCCTTACTGTTGGGGGAAATGTGGTTGATGGGTAAAAGTCAATAAGGCGTGGAGTAGTAGGGAGCAGTGCAGAGCTCAGGGAGGGTTTCTCGCCCCCTCTCTTTTTTCGGGGCGATCATA
The DNA here is from genome assembly GCF_045679555.1 of Salvelinus alpinus. NCBI lineage: Eukaryota > Metazoa > Chordata > Actinopteri > Salmoniformes > Salmonidae > Salvelinus > Salvelinus alpinus. The sequence continues at coordinate 24,429,837 of NC_092096.1, forward strand.
AACATTACTGCAGAAGCGAAACAATATCTCAGAGCCATGATGAGGGATGGAGGGATAAAGGGAGGAAGGAGGGGATGGAGGGATAAAGAGAGGAAGGAGGTGATGGAGGGATAAAGAGAGGAAGGAGGTGATGGAGGGATAAAGAGAGGAAGGAGGAGATGGAGGGATAAAGAGAGGAAGGAGGTGATGAGGGATAAAGAGAGGAAGGAGGTGATGGAGGGATAAAGAGAGGAAGGAGGTGATGGAGGGATAAAGAGAGGAAGGAGGTGATGGAGGGATAAAGAGAGGAAGGAGGTGATGAGGGATAAAGAGAGGAAGGAGGTGATGGAGGGATGAAGAGAAGGAGGACATGGGGGCTGTTAGGGGCTGTTGATGAGAGAGAGTTGGTTGTTTTCTGGGTTTGGTTGGTAAATCACTTGTTCTAGACGTTAATGGGTGAACTGACTGGATCTGGAGGGACACATTGGTCTGAATGTGTTATTAGATTGTCTTGCACTTGTTTAACCCCCTAGAGTTGACTGACACGCCGGTGCACCAATCTGAGTAATATCAGTTTTATTTTTTATTCCATCACAATCCGTCAGTTTCAGCTAGAAATATCTACTTTTTTGGATGAGTCTCAATCCACCGCCAATGTGGCACTTCCTCATCTGCAGTGAAAGGTGGCAGAGCTAGAGCGGTGTTTGTCAGACCATTTAGACAGCCCAAACACGATGGTGGTCTACACAAGTGTCAGGGGACTCGTCTGAAGTCGGTACCGTCGATATGCCAACTTCTGTTTGTAGCGTCTGAACCTTTTGGACTACAAACTAACTAGTCTGAAGGAAACCGATGCTGTGCCTACCCCAAGAAAGGGGTTAAATATGTATTTAAAAAATAATATATATTTCCTGAGCTTCCTTATATCTCCTAGATATAGGACAGACACTTCAAAACCTTATTCCTTATAATTTATTTTTTGACTGTTTTATGAATGTGTTATTCAATGTGGGGTATGGTACTAAAGGCCAAATTGAATATTTTATCAAATAATAATAATATACATATACATATATACACCTAAAGGGGTTCTAAAATTAAAATACGACAGTCCTGCCACTTGGTGCGCTATAAAGTTGAAGGACGGGGCTGAACAAATGTAACCATTCTCAAATTCATAGGTGGAACTATTCAATGTCTGACAGTCAACATGGTAGTCTGACAGAACAGCAGCCTGTTAACTCAGTCTGCCCCACTCAGGACCAGGACTGAAGAACACTGTGGAACCATTGAGAGGAAGATTTTATAAATCACGGTTGTGTTCGCTAGGGACCAAATGGAAGAAAACAGAGTGAAGCGGGTGGTAGTATGATCTGTACTTGACCAATAGGAAAAGGTCATTGTGAACATGACCAATAGGAAAAGGTCATTGTGAACATGACCAATAGGAAAAGGTCATTGTGAACATGACCAATAGGAAAAGGTCATTGTGAACATGACCAATAGGAAAAGGTCATTGTGACCATGACCAATAGGAAAAGGTCATTGTGAACATGAACAATAGGATAAGGTCATTGTGAACATGACCAATAGGATAAGGTCATTGTGAACATGAACAATAGGATAAGGTCATTGTGAACATGACCAATAGGATAAGGTCATTGTGAACATGACCAATAGGATAAGGTCATTGTGAACATGACCAATAGGATAAGGTCATTGTGACCATGACCAATAGGAAAAGGTCATTGTGAACATGAACAATAGGATAAGGTGACCAATAGGAAAAGGTCATTGTGAACATGAACAATAGGATAAGGTCATTGTGAACATGACCAATAGGAAAAGGTCATTGTGAACCCAGGCTGTTTATCCTGGAGAGTCCATGTCCGTACGTACCTGACCTCCAGGTGGAGGACCAGCAGACAGCGGTCAGCGATGTCCTGGAAGGCCCTGGACAGGTCAGTCAGAGTCTGGAGGATCTGGTCCCTGCTGCGGACGCTCTCATTGGTCACCTGGGGGTCTGAGCCTGGAGACCCACCTGAACACACACACACACACACACACACACACACACACACACACACACACACACACACACACACACACACACACACACACACACACACACACACACTTTAGTTACATTACAGCTAAAGATGAAAAATACTACAGCAGTGTTTCCCACAACTCTTCTCGAGTACCCAGGACCATTCCACATCTCTTCTAAGGTACCCAGGACCATTCCACATCTCTTCTCAAGTACCCAGGACCATTCCACACCTCTTCTAAAGTACCCAGGACCATTCCACATCTCTTCTCAAGTACCCAGGACCATTCCACACCTCTTCTAAAGTACCCAGGACCATTCCACACCTCTTCTAAGGTACCCAGGACCATTCCACATCTCTTCTAAAGTACCCAGGACCATTCCACATCTCTTCTCAAGTACCCAGGACCATTCCACACCTCTTCTAAAGTACCCAGGACCATTCCACACCTCTTCTAAAGTACCCAGGACCATTCCACATCTCTTCTAAGGTACCCAGGACCATTCCACATCTCTTCTCAAGTACCCAGGACCATTCCACATCTCTTCTCGAGTACCCAGGACCATTCCACACCTCTTCTAAAGTACCCAGGACCATTCCACATCTCTTCTCAAGTACCCAGGACCATTCCACACCTCTTCTAAAGTACCCAGGACCATTCCACACCTCTTCTAAGGTACCCAGGACCATTCCACATCTCTTCTAAAGTACCCAGGACCATTCCACATCTTTTCTAAAGTACCCAGGACCATTCCACATCTCTTCTAAGGTACCCAGGACCATTCCACATCTCTTCTCAAGTACCCAGGACCATTCCACATCTCTTCTCAAGTACCTAGGACCATTCCACACCTCTTCTCCAGTACCCAGGACCATTCCACACCTCTTCTCCAGTACCCAGGACCATTCCACACCTCTTCTCCAGTACCCAGGACCATTCCACACCTCTTCTCAAGTACCCAGGACCATTCCACACCTCTTCTAAGGTACCCTGGACCATTCCACATCTCTTCTAAAGTACCCAGGACCATTCCACATCTTTTCTAAAGTACCCAGGACCATTACACACCTCTTCTAAAGTACCCAGGACCATTCCACATCTCTTCCCGAATACCCAGGACCATTCCACATCTCTTCTAAGGTACCCAGGACCATTCCACATCTCTTCTCAAGTACCCAGGACCATTCCACATCTCTTCTCAAGTACCCAGGACCATTCCACACCTCTTCTCCAGTACCCAGGACCATTCCACACCTCTTCTCCAGTACCCAGGACCATTCCACACCTCTTCTCCAGTACCCAGGACCATTCCACACCTCTTCTCAAGTACCCAGGACCATTCCACACCTCTTCTCCAGTACCCAGGACCATTCCACACCTCTTCTCAAGTACCCAGGACCATTCCACACCTCTTCTCCAGTACCCAGGACCATTCCACACCTCTTCTCCAGTACCCAGGACCATTCCACACCTCTTCTCAAGTACCCAGGACCATTCCACACCTCTTCTCAAGTACCCAGGACCATTCCACACCTTTTCTCAAGTACCCAGGACCATTCCACACCTCGTCTAAAGTACCCAGGACCATTCCACACCTCGTCTAAAGTACCCAGGACCATTCCACACCTCGTCTAAAGTACCCAGGACCATTCCACACCTCGTCTAAAGTACCCAGGACCATTCGACATCTCTTCTAAAGTACCCAGGACCACTCCACATCTCTTCTAAAGTACCCAGGACCATTCCACACCTCTTCTCGAGAACCCAGGGCCATTCCACACAGATGTTATTGGTCACATACACAGATGTTATTGTGAGTGCAGTGAAATGCTTGTGCTTCTAGTTCTGACAGCGCAGCAATATCTAACATGTAATCTAACAAATTCACAACAACTACCTAATACACACACATCTAAGTAAAGGAATGGAATAAGAATATATACATATAAATATATGGAAGAACTAGGACGAAGGAGAACTAAAGAGAACCAGGAAGAACTAGGACGAAGCAGACCCAAAGACAACTAGGACGAAAGAGAACTAAAGAGAACCACGGAGAACTAGGACGAAAGAGAACTAAAAAGAACCAGGAAGAACTAGGACGAAAGAGAACTAAAGAGAACCACGGAGAACTAGGACGAAAGAGAACTAAAAAGAACCAGGAAGAACTAGGACGAAAGAAAACTATAGAGAACCAGGGAGAACTAGGACGAAAGAGAACTAAAAAGAACCAGGAAGAACTAGGACGAAAGAAAACTAAAGAGAACCAGGGAGAACGAGGACGAAGGAGACCCAAAGAGAACCAGGGAGAACGAGGACGAAGGAGACCCAACGAGAACCAGGGAGAACGAGGACGAAGGAGACCCAAAGAGAACCAGGGAGAACGAGGACGAAGGAGACCCAACGAGAACCAGGGAGAACGAGGACGAAGGAGACCCAACGAGAACCAGGGAGAACTAGGACGAAGGAGACCCAAAGAGAACCAGACACAATGAGTTGATGGAATCCAGAACTAACACACTTAATTCAACTAATGAAGGGATTGATGAGACGTTGATCAGGTGAGATTGGACTGGAATACATCAAATAGGAGGAATAGCAGGGAGAACTCAAGGAGACGTTTGGGACACTGTGCTACACATCTGAAGACCTTCTACAGTCCTTCAGAAAGTCCCTTCAGTCCTTCAATCCATGTGCTGAGACACCAAGTCTATGTCCGCATTGTGATCCATACAAAGGAGGTGTGTGTGTGTGTGTGTGTGTGTGTGTGTGTGTGTGTGTGTGTGTGTGTGTGTGTGTGTGTGTGTGTGTGTGTGTGTGTGTGTGTGTGTGTGTGTGTGTGTGTGTGTGTGTGTGTGTGTGTGTGTGTGTGTGTGTGTGTGTGTGTGTGTGTGTGTGTGTGTGTGTGTGTGTGTGTGTGTGTGTGGTGTGTGTGTGAAGAGCATTCAGACCACCAGGTGTAAATCAATGGCTATGAATTAGAGGGGAGTGGAAGGAGAGAGAAATTGGCCCTGTCACTCATATGTGAGTCTATTTGGGCAATGAGGCGGTGGGGAGTGTGGTGTGTGTTTGGAGAGAGACTGCTGAGCAGAAGAGGGGTGGTGAGGGCTAGCGATCGATTGGCTGCAGTCAGGGCCAGCTCCCCAGTTACTCCCTCAGCCCTTGTGAAGGTCGTACGGACGAGCGCACGTACGCAGGCAGGACGGCAAGCACACTCAAAGACCCAAACACACACTGACAGATTGAGGAAGGAAGTAGTTGAAACTGCTGCTGAGCAAAGCAGGCCAATATCTACTGTTGACAGAGGTCCTTTATCAACGCTGCTTAGTGGAGATATTTCCTACAGATTCAAGACACTACAAGTTTTAAACACTCTGATTTGATTCTTAAACTAGAAACAGGATCTAAATACTCTTCAATAATTCATATAAATACTCAAAGCTCTGTATCTACGTTATTCACATTCTGACAAAGTTACATGTTGACTTATTTGGGAGTCACATCACATGAGATGTCCCCAGTATCCTGCCTCATCTCATGTCCCCAGTATCCTGCCTCGTCTGCATGTCCCCGGTACCCTGCCTTGTCTCCATGTCCCCAGTATCCTGCCTCATCTCATGTCCCCGGTATCCTGCCTCGTCTCCATGTCCCCGGTACCCTGCCTCGTCTCCATGTCCCCGGTACCCTGCCTTGTCTCCATGTCCCCGGTACCCTGCCTTGTCTCCATGTTCCCAGTATCCTGCCTTGTCTCCATGTTCCCGGTATCCTGCCTTGTCTCCATGTTCCCGGTACCCTGCCTTGTCTCCATGTTCCCGGTACCCTGCCTTGTCTCCATGTTCCCGGTACCCTGCCTTGTCTCCATGTTCCCAGTACCCTACCTTGTCTCCATGTTCCCGGTACCCTGCCTTGTCTCCATGTTCCCAGTACCCTGCCTTGTCTCCATGTCCCCGGTACCCTGCCTTGTCTCCATGTTCCCAGTATCCTGCCTTGTCTCCATGTTCCCGGTACCCTGCCTTGTCTCCATGTTCCCGGTACCCTGCCTTGTCTCCATGTTCCCAGTACCCTGCCTTGTCTCCATGTCCCCAGTACCCTGCCTTGTCTCCATGTCCCCGGTACCCTGCCTTGTCTCCATGTCCCCAGTACCCTGCCTTGTCTCCATGTCCCCAGTATCCTGCCTTGTCTCCATGTCCACAGTACCCTGCCTTGTCTGCATGTACCCGGTACCCTGCCTTGTCTCCATGTTCCCAGTATCCTGCCTCGTCTCCATGTCCCCAGTATCCTGCCTTGTCTCCATGTCCACAGTACCCTGCCTTGTCTCCATGTTCCCAGTATCCTGCCTCGTCTGCATGTACCCGGTACCCTGCCTTGTCTCCATGTTCCCAGTATCCTGCCTCGTCTCCATGTCCACAGTATCCTGCCTCGTCTCCATGTCCCCTGCCTTGTCTCCATGTCCCCAGTATCCTGCCTCGTCTCCATGTCCCCAGTATCCTGCCTTGTCTCCATGTCCCCAGTACCCTGCCTTGTCTCCATGTTCCCAGTATCCTGCCTTGTCTCCATGTCCCCAGTACCCTGCCTCGTCCCCATTAACCCAGTACCCTGCCTTGTCTCCATTAACCCAGTACCCAGGTCCCGTGTGGCTCAGTTGGTAGAGCATGGCGTTTGCAACGCCAGGGTTGTGGGTTCATTCCCCACGGGGGGACCAGGATGAATATGTATGAACTTTCCAATTTGTAAGTCGCTCTGGATAAGAGCGTCTGCTAAATGACTTAAATGTTAAATGTAAATGTACCCTGCCTTGTCTCCATGTTCCCAGTATCCTGCCTCGTCTCCATGTCCCCAGTACCCTGCCTTGTCTCCATGTCCCCAGTACCCTGCCTCGTCCCCATTAACCCAGTATCCTGCCTTGTCTCCATGTCTCCAGTACCCTGCCTCGTCCCCATTAACCCAGTATCCTGCCTCGTCCCCATGTCCCCAGTACCCTGCCTTGTCTCCATGTCCCCAGTACCCTGCCTCGTCCCCATTAACCCAGTATCCTGCCTTGTCTCCATGTCCCCAAGTACCCTGCCTCGTCCCCAGTATCCTGCCTTGTCTCCATGTCCCCAGTACCCTGCCTTGTCTCCATGTTCCCAGTACCCTGCCTCGTCTCCATGTCCCCAGTACCCTGCCTCGTCCCCATTAACCCAGTACCCTGCCTCGTCCCCATTAACCCAGTATCCTGCCTCGTCCCCAGTACCCTGCCTCGTCCCCATTAACCCAGTATCCTGCCTCGTCTCCATGTCCCCAGTACTCTGCCTTGTCTCCATGTCCCCAGTACCCTGCCTTGTCTCCATGTCCCCAGTACCCTGCCTTGTCTCCATGTCCCCAGTACCCTGCCTTGTCTCCATGTCCCCAGTACCCTGCCTCGTCTCCATGTCCCCAGTACCCTGCCTCGTCCCCATTAACCCAGTACCCTGCCTCGTCCCCATTAACCCAGTATCCTGCCTCGTCCCCAGTACCCTGCCTTGTCTCCATGTCCCCAGTATCCTGCCTTGTCCCCATTAAAGCCAAACTAAATGGCTGAAGATAAGCTGAGACCCCATTGGCTTAGACAAACACAGGGAGCCCGAGTGACACAGTCATCCAATCAACTGAGCAAACGCTGCTCACAAGCAGAGAGAGAAAGAAAGAGAGATGGACATGGAGATTGCTCTTTCTATTAAGACAGGGGTGTGTGGGCACTGGCTAACTAACTGTCCTTGGGTAAATGGCCAGCTGTGTGTGTGTGTGTGTGTGTGTGTGTGTGTGTGTGTGTGTGTGTGTGTGTGTGTGTGTGTGTGTCTATCCTATGTGGGTGGAGGTTATTGAGAGATAAAGGTGCAGAGTGGACACTGAGGACAATGCTTGGAGGAGAAGAGACTAATATAGAAATGCTAATGAGTAAAGTTAACTGCTATGTGCAAAGCTCTGGAGCACTGACTGCAGTGGCAGGAAGGAACACGGGGCTGCACAGCCAAAGCAACAGGATTCTCTACCTATGAGAGAGATGAATTTGAACTGTTAAAAAATGCATCTGATGACTTTGGCGGAAATCGTGCATTGACGCCAGTTAGGTCTGCATCATTGTAGGTAAAGATCATTGAACAGGTGGTAGTCCAGTGTAAACACCGAGCAAGGCAGCCTTTAATTGTTTTCAAAAAGAGGGTATATGTTATACAGGGACTTCAACAGTTTGTGAAGGAAAACAGATCATTCAGAGCTATATACTGTAGATCAGGGTACTCAACTCTGACCCTATGAGGTCTGGAGCCTGCTGGTTTTCTGTTCTACCTAATAACTAATTGCACACACCTGGTGTCCCAGGTCTAAATCAGTCCCTGATTACAGGGGAACAGTGAAACAATGCAGCGGAACTGTCTTGGAGGTCCAGAGTTGAGTTTGAGGGCTGTGTAGCAATAGTGTTTTGATCCAACCCTAATCAAGATTCAGTTCAATAAAGTAAACATATCCAACACTTCAACATTACCTTGAAGATAATAACACAATCGACTCACTCCAACAACACGTGGTAACTGCAAATAGACTAGATGTGTTTGTCTGGGGATGAAAGTCAATAGAAAAAGGAGAGGAGAAGCACATGTTGATCACACCTAGGTTGAACCAAACTCACCAACACCACTTCTGTTCTCTCAGCTTTCTCCCGACATTAAGGACAAGATCACATCACATAACAAGCTTTTCAAATTCAATATTGGTGCACAATTTAAACCAACAGTATCAAAGTGATGCAAAAGGTACTCGTGGAACTGCCCTGCAATCCTCGTCTTAGATATCAGCCTGCAAAAACAAGACTCTATTTTAGTCCAAGTGTTCAGAAACCGGAAATACTGCAGTGTCATTGTTAGAGATGAGTCTGAATACTGATCTCCTGACTCAGACAATTAATCATGGAACACACACCATCATTTCCTTTTGTCTTTCCACAAAGAACAAAACAAAAGAACATGGTTGCGTTGCACGAAAGAAGATTCAGTTACTTGACTTTTACAAAAGTAAAGATGAATTGTCTTGAGACGATATAACCCTAAAGCACACATTTCAATCACAATGCACAAGTCTGTTGCATGACGTTCCCTAAATAATTAGAATATTGTATAACTGCACTCTTAGAAAAAAGCATTCCAAAAGGGTATTTTGGCTGTCCCCATAGGATAACCATTTAAAGAACCCTTTTGGGTTCCAGGTAGAACTCTCTGTGAAAAGGGTTCTACATGGAAACCAAAAGGGTTCTACATGGAAACCAAAAGGGTTCTTCAAATGGTCGTCCCATGGGGACAGGTGAATAACACTTTAAATTCTAGTGTGTTCATGAAGACATTACACAGAAGAAATTCAAAGCAAACAAGTGTGGGGAACTATTTATAAATTGTTCTGCTTTTAAGTGTACCAAGACTTGGCATGGGCCCTCAGATCCTGTTCTACAGCTGCACCCTTGAGAGCATCTTGACTGGCTGCATCACCGCTTGGTATGGCAACTGCTTGACATTCGACCGCAAACGGCTACAGAGGGTAGTGCGTATGGCCCAGTACATCACTGGGGCCGAGCTCCATGCCATTCTGGACCTCTATACCAGGCGGTGTCAGAGGAAGGCCCTAAAAATGGTCAAAGACTCCAGCCACCCAAGTCATAGACTGTTCTCTCTGCACAACAAGAGATACCAATTATGGCACCATCAGGACCCTGAACAGCTTCTACCCCCAAAGCCATGAAAATATTTAACCAAATCTGCACTGACCCTTTTGGCACTAACTCTTTTCACTCATTACATACGCTGCTGTTACTCTTTATTATCTATCCTGTTGCCTAGTCACTTTATCCCTACCTATGTGTACATACAGTTAAAGTCGGAAGTTTACATACACTTAGTTTGGAGTCATTAAAACTCGTTTTTCAACCACTCCACAAACTTCTTGTTAACAAACTGCAGTTTTGGCAAGTCGGTTAGGACATCTACTTTGTGCATGACACAAATAAATTTTCCAACGATTGTTTACAGACAGATTACTTCACTTAGAATTCACTGTATCACAATTCCAGTGGGTCAGAAGTTTACATACACTAAGTTGACTGTACCTTTAAACAGCTTGAAAAATTCCAGAAAATGATGTCATGGCTTCAGAAGCTTCTGATAGGCTAATTTACATCATTTGAGTCAATTGGAGGTGTACCTGCGCATGTATTTCAAGGTCTACCTTCAAACTCAGTGCCTCTTTGCTTGACATCATGGGAAAATCAAAAGAAATCAGCCAAGACCTCAGAAAAGAAAAACTGTAGACCTCCACAAGTCTGGTTCATCCTTGGGAGAAAATTCCAAACACCTGAAGGTCCCATGTTCATCTGTACAAACAATAGTACACATGTATGAACACCATGGGACCACGCAGCCATCATACCGCTCAGGAAGGAGACGCGTTCTGTCTCCTAGAGATTAACGTAATTTGGTGCAAAAAGTGCAAATCAATCCCAGAACAATAGCAAAGGACCTTGTGAAGATGCTGGAGGAAATCGGTACTAAAGTATCTATATCCACAGTAAAACAAGTCCTATATCGACATAACCTGAAAGGCCGCTCAGCAAGTAAGAAGCCACTGCTCCAAAACCGCCATAAAAAAGCCAGACTATGGTTTGCAACTGCATATGGGGACAAAGATTGTACTTTTTGGAGAAATGTCCTCTGGTCTGATGAAACAAAAATAGAACTGTTTGGCCATAATGACCATCGTTATGTTTGGAGGAAAAAGGGGGAGGCTTGCAAGCCGAAGAGCACCATCCCAACCGTGAAGCACGGGGGTGGCAGCATCATGTTGTGGGGGTGCTTGCTGCAGGAGGGACTGGTGCACTTCACAAAATAGATGGCTTCATGAGGATGGAAAATTATGTGGATATATTGAAGCAACATCTCAAGACATCAGGAAGGAAGTTAAAGCTTGGTCGCAAATGGGTCTTCCAAATGGACAATGACCCCAAGCATACTTCCAAAGTTGTGGCAAAATAGCTTAAGGACAACAAAGTCAAGGTATTGGAGTGGCCACTGTGACTAGAAGGAACGACATACTGTCAGACACCCCACTGTGACTAGAAGGAACTACATACTGTCAGACACCCCACTGTAACTAGAAGGAACTACATACTATCAGACACCCCACCGTAACTAGAAGGAAGAGAATCACCAACACCACCAATGTGGAGGACATAAGCTGCTTCTTTCCAGGTCAGCCTTTTAAATCTGTTTGTCTGAAGAGTAGACCAATTGAAGTTAAAGTCTACAGAAAAGAATGATGACAAAAAGAGAGCAAACTTTGACTAGAGTAACTAACTTTCATGTACAATAGTTGTCTCAATCACTATTTTACCTCACCTGTAAATCTCTTGTCTGCCAGGTGATGTTCGTGGGGAAGAGAACATAACCTTGACATCCATTCAAACAATGTCCATGAGTGAGCACAACTGTCTGGCCCATGCCCTGAGAGGTATCAACCACATTGGGAGGCTGAGACTCTGTACCAGGAGGCCCGCAAGAACATGGGCACCTACACCTGGTACCACAAACTGACACACATATCACTTCCTTCTCTCCGCTATATGCCCAGTGCATAGTCTCTAACACACACTCTGCTTCTCCTTGTCACACATTTACAGATTCTTTAATATTCTCACATTGACACATCTGTCCTGTCACATACACACCTACAAATTAATCTACAAGCACTCTCTTCCTCTCTCTCCCTCCTAGGTGTTTGTGTCCAGGGACTACGTTCCTCACGGCGTTGGCCCAGACGCCATGGGCCGGCAGCTTGGCCGTTACCCTGGCTATGATAAGAAGATTGATCCCAGCATTGCCAACACATATTGCTACAGCAGCGTACTGCTTTGCCCACCTGGCCATGTTGTCCCGCCTGGACAACAACTACAGGGAGAATGGCAGGTTCCTCAGTTTGCCCCTGTTCAAGGTCCTCTCCACCCCCTGGAGGCTGGTGTTTCAGGGTGACTGTTGGTGGGACACATAAAGATGCTTTGCAGACCCTTTGCCAGTTGTAAACAAATGCACTTCCTGGATACTTAACAGTCTATGCTGGGGGAAAGGTGAAATGTGTAAACACCGTTGTGGCCTGGCTGGTCTAGTGGTAATGACGCAGCCTCTGACACACACGTCTACAGTGTCAGCATAGGTTAGAATCTGGCATAGGTTAGAATCCGGCATAGGTTAGAATCCGGCATAGGTTAGAATCTGGCATAGGTTAGAATCTGGCATAGGTTAGAATCCGGCATAGGTTAGAATCTGGCATAGGTTAGAATCTGGCATAGGTTAGAATCTGGCATAGGTTAGAATCTGGCATAGGTTAGAATCTGGCATAGGTTAGAATCTGGCATAGGTTAGAATCTGGCATAGGTTAGAATCTGGCATAGGTTAGAATCTGGCATAGGTTAGAATCTGGCATAGGTTAGAATCCGGCATAGGTTAGAATCTGGCATAGGTTAGAATCCGGCATAGGTTAGAATCCGGCATAGGTTAGAATCCGGCATAGGTTAGAATCCGGCATAGGTTAGAATCCGGCATAGGTTAGAATCCGGCATAGGTTAGAATCCGGCATAGGTTAGAATCCGGCATAGGTTAGAATCCGGCATAGGTTAGAATCTGGCATAGGTTAGAATCCGGCATAGGTTAGAATCCGGCATAGGTTAGAATCCGGCATAGGTTAGAATCCGGCATAGGTTAGAATCCAATCCTACCCCCATTTGACACAACCTCTACCTTTCCCACTGCCATCTTCTCGATCTGTTCAATGAAGTCAGAAAACACCTTAATATATATATATATATATTATTTTAATGTAAACATCCTATTCTCTCTCAGTCCTCCTTTAGGTGGTATCACCGAGGCTTGGGCGATATAACGTTTATACCATGTACCGGGGTATATGGTATGACAACACACATCCTTTAACCTCAGAATCACTTGGCTGATTTAACCATAAATAGAAAAATCCAGTAGCCAACACTACGCCACCTTTTAAACAGGAGGTGAAGTCCTCGGGACAAATAGTGTGTTCATGTGGTGTCTGAGTTATCGGAAATACGAGACTCCGACTGGGAAGTTTCACTTGTAATTACAACTTGGAGGGCTGTACAAGTCGGAAAGTCTGAGAAAATTACACTGCTACATATCAACACACTTGATATGTAGCTAATTTGACTATATTGACCATGTTTGCAACCTAGCTAACTTAATTATTCGAAACTTTAGCTGGCTCACATAGCTAGCTAAAATCTCATTGGTTGAAGAATTGTTCCAACCGGGATGTTTCCCACGAGCACATGAATGGTAAATACACTAAACACATCACACAGGTTCTTTAAAGGGGCAATCAGCAGGTGCTACATCCATTTTTGGACTTATATATGAATGATATGTTCGCATTGATTCTTGAAGAATGTAACTTATAAATGCCTCATGACCTTAGTTCAACTGTCACACTCCATGAGAAACCAAAATATATGCTTGTTTTACTCCAATGTTGGTAAACAGAGTAAACGTAAACAATTACATTACAGCCTCAACACATGGGTTAAAACGATCATTTTGATATCATGGATGGTCAGCCCTTGCATCCGCAGCTCTGTCTATGAATATGAGAATGTTACATTTCTCCAGACCCATCATATTTCACTTACCAAAATAAGGGCTTTTTTTTATTGTTTCTACAACAAAGAGTTCACAGACAACGGGTGCGAGCTGTGTGCCCAGGCAGGTCACCCGTGATACAAGTCAGTATTCAACATCCATCCATGTCTGAGGATGTTGAGAGATGACGTGGAAACCAGTCACTAGGGGCAACAGTGAGCGCCGTTACCTTCAAGAAGGTGTTGGTTATGCGAGGGCGTTGTGGACGGGGATGGCGGTAAGCATCTGCCTCTGGTTCCAAACAGACCAAAGGGTCCAAACAGACCAAAGGTTCCAACCAGACCAAAGGTTCCAACCAGACCAAAGGTTCCAACCAGACCAAAGGGTCCAACCAGACCAAAGGGTCCAACCAGACCAAAGGTTCCAAACAGACCAAAGGTTCCAAACAGACCAAAGGTTCCAAACAGACCAAAGGTTCCAAACAGACCAAAGGTTCCAACCAGACCAAAGGTTCCAACCAGACCAAAGGTTCCAACCAGACCAAAGGTTCCAACCAGACCAAAGGTTCCAACCAGACCAAAGGTTCCAACCAGACCAAAGGTTCCAACCAGACCAAAGGTTCCAAACAGACCAAAGGTTCCAAACAGACCAAAGGTTCCATGTTTGAATCCAGTCATAGAAAGTAGTTGTTGATACTTTTTGTTTTCAGCCTAACCCAAACCTTAACCCTTACCTCAACCATTCAGGGTTAATGTCTAACCTTCAGAATCCGGAGTTGATGCCTAAACTTAAATCTAAACATTTTGACATTTCAGGTGTAGAACTTTGCAAACAACATCTAATTCTGATGTGAGACTGTGAGAGCTTGTTTGTGTGCCACGGCGTGTGTATGTTGTGTGTAAACACCTGAGTGTGTGTGTGTATGTATGTAAACGCCTGTGTGTGTAAATGCCTGTGTGTGTGTGTATGTATGTATGTAAAACACCTGTGTGAGTGTGTGTGTACATTGTGTGTAAACACCTGTGTGTGTGTGTGTGTGTGTTTTATGTCGTGTGGAAACACCTGAGTGTGTGTGTGTGTGTGTTGTGTGTAAACACCTGTGTGTGTGTCTGTGTGTGTGTGTGTGTGTGTGTGTATGTTGTGTGTAAACACCTGTGTGTGTGTGTGTTGTGTGTAAACACCTGTGTGTGTGTCTGTGTGTGTGTGTGTGTGTGTGTGTGTATGTTGTGTGTAAACACCTGTGTGTGTGTGTGTGTGTGTGTGTGTGTGTGTGTGTGTGTGTGTGTGTGTGTGTGTGTGTGTGTGGTGTGTGTGTGTGTGTGTGTGTGTGTGTGTGTGTGTGTGTGTGTGTGTGTGTGTGTGTGTGTGTGTGTGTGTGTGTTAAAGTAACTGCATTGTGTGATTCCTCCAGTGCATTTCACATAATGTCTTTGGCAGCTCTGGGGAGGAAAGCCTAACAGCAGGAAGTCTCACCAGGGGAACACAGTACCGCCTCAGCCTGTCACACTTTGATGATGCGATCAAGACTCCACGGCATGGGGCCACCAATTTAGAGGCAGGAACAGAGGAACTTGCGCTCTTTCTGACTGACAGCCTTCCATACCTCCCATCTATGTCAACTTTCCCTCTCTAATCTCTTTGGATTCAGTCTGTCTCTCTCTCCCTGCGTCTCTCTCCCTGCGTCTCTCTCTCTCTGTCGGTCTCTCTCTCCGCTGGTCTCTCTCTCCGCCGGTCTCTCTCTCCGTCGGTCTCTCTCTCCTAGTATGTGAGGTCTTTGTAAATATATGTGTGTGTTTTTGTTTATGCGTGTTTGTGTGAGTGTGTAGTGTGTGTGTACTGTATAGTGTGTAGTGCTTATCCAATTATTTTCCAATCCCATCTAAGGGAGGCGTCTGTTCCTTGCCATCTGCAGGAGATGAGGGTGGCACACATTAAGGGAGAGACGGGGGGCAGATCAATGGCACACACACACAAACATGCACACACACGCAGACACACAGGATAAATACTCTAGTGCTCTGGCTGGTCAATGACAGGAAAGCTAACAGAGAACAAAGAGAGAGAACATGAAAGAAACAACTATGAGTTGATGCCTCCTGTCTGAGCCAGTTCAATGTGGTGCAGAACTTTCCATTGACTCGTCAGTCTGCTCTTTCCAGACCTCCAGCAGAGAGGAGGAAGAGAAAGGGAAGAAGAAGAGAGGGAGGGTTTATCCTGGAGGGGTGGAGTGAAGTCATGAATGATGCATAGGGACTGGTGTTAATTATTCTGTGTGTGGAACGGGACAGACATCTGCACTAGGATAGAGAGAGAGAGAGAGAGAAGGTGGGGGAGGGGGTGGTGAGAGGAGAAAGAGTGGGGAGAAGGATGGAAGCAGGGGAGAGAGAGAGGGGAATGGAAGGGGAGAGAGATGAGAGAGATAAGGATGGAAGGAGGGGAGAGAGAGAGATATATAGGGGAATGGAAGCGGAGAGAGAGGAGAGAGAGAAGGATGGAAGGAGGGTGGGATGAAGGTAGAGAGAGAGAGAGAGAGAGAGAGCAAGAAAGAGAGAGAGAGAGATAGGGGAATGGAAGGGGAGAGAGATAGAAGGATGGAACGAGGGTGGGATGAAGTCAGAGAGAGAGAGAGAGAGAGAGAGAGAGAGAGAGAGAGAGAGAGAGAGAGAGAGAGAAAGAGGGAAAGAGATAGAGGGAGAGAGAATGATGAGAGAGATGGGATGTGTCTATGCTTATGTATGCCTGAGAGACAGCCTGGAAGTATGTGAGAAATAAAGACTCAGTGAATAAAACACTAGACATGCATGTGTAAAACAGAAAGGTAAAAGTATTCAAGGTATCAAGGGAACCATTAGAGCTGTACAGGCTTGTATTGTGTGTTGGAGAAAGAAAGTAGACCACTGACTATGCTAATACTTCCTACTGCTAGAGGGAGCAGCCCACCACGTGCTCAGGTCAAGGTAAAAAAAAAAATCCCCCCTCATCCTCCCTCCCCGTCCCTACCTCACAGGCAAATCCCCCCTAACTCCAAAATCCTGCCTATGCTTGCAAAAAGAACATGCGGTCAGAGAACAACTCTCCCCCGGGACAGCATGGTTCTATAGTACCTCATTACAGAGAGTTGAGCAGCGGAGCGCAGCACAGCTACAGTTAGATACGTCCTAAACGGCACCCCATTCCCTATATAGTGCACTCCTTTTGACCAGGGCCCATAGGGATCAGGTCAAGAGTAGTCCACTATGTGGTGCCGGGGTAGCCAACCCTGTTCCTGGAGTGTCCGAGCTACAGCAGGATGTTGTTCCAACTAGGCTTCACACCTGACCAACTGAGATCATTGACCAGTTCAGTGATTGTCTAAATTATACACACCTGCTCTTCCAGGTCGGTTAAACCAAGAACATGACCTGTCTGCGGTCCTCCAGGACCAGGGTTGACTTCCCCTGATGTAGGGAGTAGGGTACTATCTACCTCTGATGTAGGGAGTAGGGTACTATCTACCTCTGATGTAGGGAGTAGGGTACTATCTACCTCTGATGTAGGGAGTAGGGTACTATCTACCCCTGATGTAGGGAGTAGGGTACTATCTACCCCTGATGTAGGGAGTAGGGTACTATCTACCTCTGATGTAGGGAGTAGGGTACTATCTACCTCTGATGTAGGGAGTAGGGTACTATCTACCTCTGATGTAGGGAGTAGGGTACTATCTACCTCTGATGTAGGGAGTAGGGTACTATCTACCCCTGATGTAGGGAGTAGGGTACTATCTACCTCTGATGTAGGGAGTAGGGTACTATCTACCTCTGATGTAGGGAGTAGGGTACTATCTACCCCTGATGTAGGGAGTAGGGTGCTATCTACCTCTGATGTAGGGAGTAGGGTGCTATCTACCTCTGATGTAGGGAGTAGGGTACTATCTACCCCTGATGTAGGGAGTAGGGTGCTATCTAACTCTGATGTAGGGAGTAGGGTGCTATCTACCTCTGATGTAGGGAGTAGGGTACTATCTACCTCTGATGTAGGGAGTAGGGTGCTATCTACCCCTGATGTAGGGAGTAGGGTACTATCTACCTCTGATGTAGGGAGTAGGGTACTATCTACCTCTGATGTAGGGAGTAGGGTACTATCTACCCCTGATGTAGGGAGTAGGGTACTATCTACCTCTGATGTAGGGAGTAGGGTACTATCTACCTCTGATGTAGGGAGTAGGGTGCTATCTACCTCTGATGTAGGGAGTAGGGTACTATCTACCTCTGATGTAGGGAGTAGGGTACTATCTACCTCTGATGTAGGGAGTAGGGTACTATCTACCTCTGATGTAGGGAGTAGGGTACTATCTACCTCTGATGTAGGGAGTAGGGTCCTATCTACCCCTGATGTAGGGAGTAGGGTACTATCTACCTCTGATGTAGGGAGTAGGGTGCTATCTACCCCTGATGTAGGGAGTAGGGTGCTATCTACCTCTGATGTAGGGAGTAGGGTACTACTCTACCCTCTGATGTAGGGAGTAGGGTACTATCTACCTCTGATGTAGGGAGTAGGGTACTATCTACCTCTGATGTAGGGAGTAGGGTACTATCTACCTCTGATGTAGGGAGTAGGGTACTATCTACCTCTGATGTAGGGAGTAGGGTACTATCTACCTCTGATGTAGGGAGTAGGGTACTATCTACCTCTGATGTAGGGAGTAGGGTACTATCTACCTCTGATGTAGGGAGTAGGGTGCTATCTACCTCTGATGTAGGGAGTAGGGTACTATCTACCTCTGATGTAGGGAGTAGGGTACTATCTACCTCTGATGTAGGGAGTAGGGTACTATCTACCTCTGATGTAGGGAGTAGGGTACTATCTACCTCTGATGTAGGGAGTAGGGTACTATCTACCTCTGATGTAGGGAGTAGGGTACTATCTACCTCTGATGTAGGGAGTAGGGTACTATCTACCTCTGATGTAGGGAGTAGGGTACTATCTACCTCTGATGTAGGGAGTAGGGTACTATCTACCTCTGATGTAGGGAGTAGGGTACTATCTACCTCTGATGTAGGGAGTAGGGTACTATCTACCCCTGATGTAGGGAGTAGGGTACTATCTACCTCTGATGTAGGGAGTAGGGTAATATCTATCCCTGATGTAGGGAGTAGGGTACTATCTACCCCTGATGTAGGGAGTAGGGTACTATCTACCCCTGATGTAGGGAGTAGGGTACTATCTACCTCTGATGTAGGGAGTAGGGTACTATCTACCTCTGATGTAGGGAGTAGGGTACTATCTACCCCTGATGTAGGGAGTAGGGTGCTATCTACCTCTGATGTAGGGAGTAGGGTACTATCTACCTCTGATGTAGGGAGTAGGGTACTATCTACCTCTGATGTAGGGAGTAGGGTACTATCTACCTCTGATGTAGGGAGTAGGGTACTATCTACCTCTGATGTAGGGAGTAGGGTACTATCTACCTCTGATGTAGGGAGTAGGGTACTATCTACCTCTGATGTAGGGAGTAGGGTACTATCTACCCCTGATGTAGGGAGTAGGGTACTATCTACCTCTGATGTAGGGAGTAGGGTACTATCTACCTCTGATGTAGGGAGTAGGGTACTATCTACCCCTGATGTAGGGAGTAGGGTACTATCTACCTCTGATGTAGGGAGTAGGGTAATATCTATCCCTGATGTAGGGAGTAGGGTACTATCTACCCCTGATGTAGGGAGTAGGGTAATATCTATCCCTGATGTAGGGAGTAGGGTACTATCTACCTCTGATGTAGGGAGTAGGGTAATATCTACCCCTGATGTAGGGAGTAGGGTACAATCTACCCCTGATGTAGGGAGTAGGGTGCTATCTACCTCTGATGTAGGGAGTAGGGTGCTATCTACCTCTGATGTAGGGAGTAGGGTACTATCTACCTCTGATGTAGGGAGTAGGGTACTATCTACCCCTGATGTAGGGAGTAGGGTGCTATCTACCTCTGATGTAGGGAGTAGGGTAATATCTACCTCTGATGTAGGGAGTAGGGTACTATCTACCTCTGATGTAGGGAGTAGGGTACTATCTATCTCTGATGTAGGGAGTAGGGTGCTATCTACCTCTGATGTAGGGAGTAGGGTACTATCTACCTCTGATGTAGGGAGTAGGGTGCATCTACGTCTGATGTAGGGAGTAGGGTACTATCTACCTCTGATGTAGGGAGTAGGGTGCATCTACGTCTGATGTAGGGAGTAGGGTGCTATCTACCTCTGATGTAGGGAGTAGGGTCCTATCTACCTCTGATGTAGGGAGTAAGGTACTATCTACCCCTGATGTAGGGAGTAGGGTGCTATCTACCTCTGATGTAGGGAGTAGGGTACTATCTACCTCTGATGTAGGGAGTAGGGTACTATCTACCTCTGATGTAGGGAGTAGGGTACTATCTACCTCTGATGTAGGGAGTAGGGTACTATCTACCTCTGATGTAGGGAGTAGGGTACTATCTACCTCTGATGTAGGGAGTAGGGTACTATCTACCTCTGATGTAGGGAGTAGGGTACTATCTACCTCTGATGTAGGGAGTAGGGTACTATCTACCTCTGATGTAGGGAGTAGGGTGCTATCTACCTCTGATGTAGGGAGTAGGGTACTATCTACCTCTGATGTAGGGAGTAGGGTACTATCTACCTCTGATGTAGGGAGTAGGGTACTATCTACCTCTGATGTAGGGAGTAGGGTGCTATCTACCTCTGATGTAGGGAGTAGGGTACTATCTACCTCTGATGTAGGGAGTAGGGTACTATCTACCTCTGATGTAGGGAGTAGGGTGCTATCTACCTCTGATGTAGGGAGTAGGGTGCTATCTACCTCTGATGTAGGGAGTAGGGTACTATCTACCTCTGATGTAGGGAGTAGGGTACTATCTACCTCTGATGTAGGGAGTAGGGTACTATCTACCTCTGATGTAGGGAGTAGGGTACTATCTACCTCTGATGTAGGGAGTAGGGTACTATCTACCTCTGATGTAGGGAGTAGGGTACTATCTACCTCTGATGTAGGGAGTAGGGTACTATCTACCTCTGATGTAGGGAGTAGGGTACTATCTACCTCTGATGTAGGGAGTAGGGTACTATCTACCCCTGATGTAGGGAGTAGGGTACTATCTACCCCTGATGTAGGGAGTAGGGTCCTATCTACCTCTGATGTAGGGAGTAGGGTACTATCTACCCCTGATGTAGGGAGTAGGGTACTATCTACCTCTGATGTAGGGAGTAGGGTACTATCTACCTCTGATGTAGGGAGTAGGGTGCTATCTACCTCTGATGTAAGGAGTAGGGTACTATCTACCCCTGACGTAGGGAGTAGGGTACTATCTACCCCTGATGTAGGGAGTAGGGTGCTATCTACCCCTGATGTAGGGAGTAGGGTGCTATCTACCTCTGATGTAGGGAGTAGGGTGCTATCTACCTCTGATGTAGGGAGTAGGGTGCTATCTACCTCTGATGTAGGGAGTAGGGTACTATCTACCTCTGATGTAGGGAGTAGGGTACTATCTACCTCTGATGTAGGGAGTAGGGTACTATCTACCTCTGATGTAGGGAGTAGGGTACTATCTACCTCTGATGTAGGGAGTAGGGTACTATCTACCTCTGATGTAGGGAGTAGGGTACTATCTACCTCTGATGTAGGGAGTAGGGTGCTATCTACCTCTGATGTAGGGAGTAGGGTACTATCTACCTCTGATGTAGGGAGTAGGGTACTATCTACCTCTGATGTAGGGAGTAGGGTACTATCTACCTCTCGATGTAGGGAGTAGGGTACTATCTACCTCTGATGTAGGGAGTAGGGTACTATCTACCTCTGATGTAGGGAGTAGGGTACTATCTACCTCTGATGTAGGGAGTAGGGTACTACTGCTACCCTCTGATGTAGGGAGTAGGGTGCTATCTACCCCTGATGTAGGGAGTAGGGTACTATCTACCCCTGATGTAGGGAGTAGGGTGCTATCTACCCCTGATGTAGGGAGTAGGGTACTATCTACCCCTGATGTAGGGAGTAGGGTACTATCTACCCCTGATGTAGGGAGTAGGGTGCTATCTACCCCTGATGTAGGGAGTAGGGTACTATCTACCTCTGATGTAGGGAGTAGGGTACTATCTACCTCTGATGTAGGGAGTAGGGTACTATCTACCCCTGATGTAGGGAGTAGGGTACTATCTACCCCTGATGTAGGGAGTAGGGTACTATCTACCTCTGATGTAGGGAGTAGGGTACTATCTACCCCTGATGTAGGGAGTAGGGTACTATCTACCTCTGATGTAGGGAGTAGGGTACTATCTACCCCTGATGTAGGGAGTAGGGTACTATCTACCTCTGATGTAGGGAGTAGGGTACTATCTACCCCTGATGTAGGGAGTAGGGTACTATCTACCCCTGATGTAGGGAGTAGGGTACTATCTACCTCTGATGTAGGGAGTAGGGTGCTATCTACCTCTGATTTAGGGAGTAGGGTACTATCTACCTCTGATGTAGGGAGTAGGGTACTATCTACCCCTGATGTAGGGAGTAGGGTACTATCTACCTCTGATGTAGGGAGTAGGGTGCTATCTACCTCTGATGTAGGGAGTAGGGTACTATCTACCTCTGATGTAGGGAGTAGGGTACTATCTACCTCTGATGTAGGGAGTAGGGTGCTATCTACCCCTGATGTAGGGAGTAGGGTACTATCTACCTCTGATGTAGGGAGTAGGGTACTATCTACCCCTGATGTAGGGAGTAGGGTACTATCTACCTCTGATGTAGGGAGTAGGGTGCTATCTACCTCTGATGTAGGGAGTAGGGTGCTATCTACCCCTGATGTAGGGAGTAGGGTACTATCTACCTCTGATGTAGGGAGTAGGGTGCTATCTACCTCTGATGTAGGGAGTAGGGTGCTATCTACCCCTGATGTAGGGAGTAGGGTACAATCTACCTCTGATGTAGGGAGTAGGGTACTATCTACCTCTGATGTAGGGAGTAGGGTACTATCTACCCCTGATGTAGGGAGTAGGGTACTATCTACCCCTGATGTAGGGAGTAGGGTGCTATCTACCTCTGATGTAGGGAGTAGGGTGCTATCTACCTCTGATGTAGGGAGTAGGGTGCTATCTACCTCTGATGTAGGGAGTAGGGTGCTATCTACCTCTGATGTAGGGAGTAGGGTACTATCTACCTCTGATGTAGGGAGTAGGGTACTATCTACCCCTGATGTAGGGAGTAGGGTGCTATCTACCTCTGATGTAGGGAGTAGGGTAATATCTACCCCTGATGTAGGGAGTAGGGTACTATCTACCTCTGATGTAGGGAGTAGGGTGCCATTTGAGACGCAGATCTAGAGTACATGCTGTCTGGAGGCAGGAGAAGCATGGCTGCCTCGGATTTGAACTAACGCAATTGTGAAACTGACCTGCAGATCGCTGGAGACACACACACACACACACGAGACACACACACACACGAGACACACACACACGCAGGCACACACACACGCATGCACACACACAGGCACACACACACACGCAGGCACACACACACAAGACACACACAGGCACACACACACGAGACACACACACACACACACACACGAGACACACACACACGCAGGCACACACACACGCAGGCACACACACACGTAGGCACACACGCCACACACACACACAGGCACACACACACACGCAGGCACACACACACAAGACACACACAGGCACACACACACGAGACACACACACACACACACACACGAGACACACACACGAGACACACACACACACACGAGACACACTGGAGCAAAGACTACAGTCGGCCTGTTATAAAATAATCACCATCAACTGCCCACTGAACGCAGCTATTGAAGAAATAAAGATGCACATGTACAGACATAACATAGTTAATCCATAAGGCAGGAGGAGGTGTGGTATATGGCCATTATACCACGGCTAAGGGCTGTTCTTCAGCACAACACATTGCAGAGTGTCTGGACACAGCCCTTAGCCGTGGTATAATGGCCATATACCACAAACCCCCCAATTAGAGCAGTAAAAAAATAAATGTTTTGTCATTCCCGTGGTATAAGGACTGATATACCACAGCTGTCAGCCAATCAGCCTCCAGGGCTCAAACCACCCAGTTTATAATAGGGCGTATACCACGGGTATGACATAACATTTATTTTTACTGCTCTAATTACGTTGGTAACCAGTTTATAATAGCAATAAGGCACCTCAGGGGTTTGTGATATATGGCCAATGTATCCAGGCACTCCACATTGCGTCATGCTTAAGAACAGCCCTTAGCCGTGGTATATTGGACATATACCACACCCCCTCACGCTTTTTGCTTAAATATACCATAGCTGTCAGCCAATCAGCAGTCCGGGCTCGAACCACCCAGTTTATATAAAAAATAAAACACTCACTCACACAAACAGATGAATGAAACATTAAAACACATGACATGACAGCCAAGACAGACATGACAGTCAGACAGACATGACAGCCAAGACAGAGATGACAGCCAGACATACATGAAAGACATGACAGTCAGACAGACATGACAGCCAGACATACATGAAAGACAGACAGACAGACAGACAGACAGAGCTAGACAGACAGACAGCTAGACAGACAGACAGACAGAGACAGATAGCGAGACAGACAGATAGCGAGACAGACAGACAGACAGCCAGACAGACAGAGACAGACAGACAGACAGACAGACAGACAGACAGACAGACAGACAGACAGACAGACAGCTAGCTCGACAGACAGACAGCTAGACAGACAGACAGACAGACACAGACAGACAGACAGCTAGACAGACAGACAGACAGCTAGACAGACAGACAGCTAGACAGACAGACAGAGACAGATAGCGAGACAGACAGATAGCGAGACAGACAGACAGACAGCTAGCTCGACAGCTAGCTCGAGACAGCTCGACAGACAGACAGACAGCTCGACAGACAGACAGCTAGCTCGACAGACAGACAGACAGCTAGCTCGACAGACAGACAGCTAGCTCGACAGACAGCTCGACAGACAGACAGACAGACAGACAGACAGACAGACAGACAGACAGACAGACAGACAGACAGCTAGCTCGACAGACAGACAGCTAGCTCGACAGACAGCTCGACAGACAGACAGACAGACAGACAGCTCGACAGACAGACAGACAGACAGACAGACAGACAGACAGACAGACAGACAGACAGACAGACAGATAGCTAGCTAGACAGACAGACAGACAGACAGACAGACAGACAGACAGACAGACAGACAGACAGACAGACAGACAGACAGACAGACAGACAGACAGATAGCTAGCTAGACAGACAGACAGATCCAGTTTTTAGAAACATACACATACAGCTGTTCTCAACAGAAAGCGGCCATCACGTTGGCAGGTGCCCTCAGTGTGCGTGTTGTGTGTTGTGTGTGTGTCAACTCAGGTAAATATTGTCTGAGAGGATTAGGCGTCCAGAGCGGCGCCCAGATGGGCGATAAGACCCTCGCCCTTGCCACCCTCACGGCCAATCACCATTAGAGTACACACACACACATACACTGGATGACCGCTGTCTCTCTGTCATATCAAACACACACCATGCACACACGATTGTTTAATCAAATTAAGATTAAATTAAGATTCAGCAGCGTCTTGACAGAGGCAGTGTGTATTTATCATGCTAATCTTCTCCCTGCGTCCGTCCGTCCGTCCGTCCGTGCGTCCGTCCGTCCGTGCGTGCGTGCGTGCGTCCGTCCGTGTGTGTGTGTTTTACAGATGCAGCCCAGCCACAGACATTGGGAGGTGATTATAGGAAATGTCCATCTTAGACTGATTGCTCTGGGTCGATCTACCTCCTGCATACAAGGCTGGGCATTGTCCGTTTACATGTTATATTTAACCTTTATTTAACTCAGTTAGTTAGTCAGTTAAGAACAAATTCTTATTTACAATGACGGCCTACCCCGGCCAAACCCAGACAACACTGGGCCAACTGTGCGCCGCCCTATCTGACTCCCAATCACGGTCGGTTGTGATACAGCCTGGAAACGAACCAGGGTCTGTAGTGACGCCTCTAGCACTGAGATGCAGCGCCACTCCTTTGGGGGGCCGATGTTGGTTGTGTAAATAACTTGGCTGATAATGTAGCCAGTATAGCAGAGCATCAGCGTGCTGTACCAGCTGTATATGGAGGTTCACAGATCACACATTAACTTCGCTTACGCCGGTCCCCTGTCAGTCCAACAGTTATGGCTCTTAATATGATTCAATTCAGAATACATCTGTTGGCACTAATATCACTCCATAGTGCTCTGCCCTCCTCTTTTAAACAACGCTCCAACTGAAACACACAGGAAGGACAATGACACTGCAGTCCCACACTTCCTGCCTGAAACAGCCCTATCAGAGAATGAGGAGATCAACAGAAATAAGCTTGGTGTTTAATGTATGTAATGTTGATAGTTAATTATCCAATACATTAAATCAATCAATCAAGTGATGTGGTTTCACGTAAACACTTATTGCATCGTAATGCTTGAGGTAGAAACCTCAATGACTAAACTCTATGACTCTGGTCCTGTCTGTCTCAAGGTCGTTCATTCGTTCCACTACCGTGGAGGACCACGGGTGGTACAGGACTCCGGCCCGACTGAAAGACTCCATCTAGCACGGCCATCACACCGCAGAGAGAGAAGAAAACGTGTACGAGGCGAGGAAGACAAGAGAAAGAAAATGACTTGTCCATACCTGACTGGCTCTGTAATATGAAATCCAATTTAGGGAAGAAGGGGGAAACGGAGAGATAAGAAGAAGGGAGTTTTTTTCCTCTCCCTCCGCCGCCCCGCGCCGAGCCCCATCAACCTAGGCAAACACTAAATAATGAACAATACTGTGGCTGTCCCGCCACGATAAAACACTCCATTAATGCCACTCGGCAGAATTAATGATAATTATGCCACGTTTGCCGCCCGTTCTCTTATTGAATTCTTATCTGAGCTGCCGAGAAGGAAGGAACAGCGCCCCGACTGCCCCCCCCCAAAAAACAATAGAAAGAAAATCCCTCATTTAAGTCGTTCAGAAAAGGGAAGTTCACAGAGGAAATTTGAACTTTTATAGGTGTAAAATGAAGGAGGTGACATGGGACGCAACAGAGGAAGAACTCAGTCACTTTCATGCTCTGGAACAGGTGATCGCAACACTGAGTTTAAGATGGGCTGTGTCCTTTCTACGTGTGTGTGTGTGTGTGTGTGTGTGTGTGTGTGTGTGTGTGTGTGTGTGTGTGTGTGTGTGTGTGTGTGTGTGTGTGTGTGTGTGTGTGTTCTGATGATGACAATGGAACACACAGACATTATCACTGATAAATGAGGTCTCTGTAAAGACAGTGAGTAAAAGGTCTTTGACAGTTCTGAAACCAACCACACACACTTCCAGGGCTAATTAGAGCGTGTATAAAGTGGTGTTTGTGTCTGGAAGCCCTCCTACCTGGCTCTAATTAGAGCCTGTATAAAGTGGTGTTTGTGTCTGGAAGCCCTCCTACCTGGCTCTAATTAGACGGTGGTAATTCACTCAGACAAACTCTTCATGACAGAGAGGAAAACTACTGCTGTGTGTGTGTGTGTGTGTGTGTGTGTGTGTGTGTGTGTGTGTGTGTGTGTGTGTGTGTGTGTGTGTGTGAGAGACTGAGAGAATAAATAACTTCAGCTACTAATCATGACAGTTCAGGGGTCAGACTACAGTGTGTATACATATACATGCCATTGGGAGTGGATGTGTATACTAGTGGCAGTATGTACAGTCATTACAACAGACGTTGCACAGTCGATGTTAGCATTATGGAACCTCTGCTTGTGTTGTATACTGTTCATTCATTGGCTGTGTAGGACAGGTGTTGAACAAGCAGCCCTTCAGTCCACACACACACACCTCACCCCCGCACCCCTCCTCACGCACATCCCACCAACCCTGCATGAATGCAAGCCATAAGGTGCGCGCGCCTGCCTCTGTGTGCGCGCGCCTGCCTCTGCGCGCGCGCCTGCCTCTGTGTGCGCGCGCCTGCCTCTGTGTGCGCGCGCCTGCCTCTGTGTGCGCGCGCCTGCCTCTGTGTGCGCGCGCCTGCCTCTGTGTGCGCGCGCCTGCCTCTGCGTGCGCGCGCCTGCCTCTGCGCGCGCGCCTGCCTCTGCGCGCGCGCCTGCCTCTGCGCGCGCGCCTGCCTCTGCGCGCGCGCCTGCCTCTGCGCGCGCGCCTGCCTCTGCGCGCGCGCCTGCCTCTGTGCGCGCGCCTGCCTCCTTTATTTATTCCCAGATAAATTGTCCTGATATGACCCATACCAGCTCACTGTCTGTCAACTGATTTAACTTGTAATATATGCTGGCTCCTTTCCTGTTTCAAATTTGTTACGGGGAACGTATATATTTCCCAAATTGACCTTGTCCTGTAACATACAGTATATATATATGTAACACATGTAAGCCCTTTACTATTGCCCTTCTGCGCCCGCGCACCTGCCTCTGCGTGTGTGTGCCTGCTTGTGCGTGTGTGTGTGTGTGTGTGTGTGTATACTCACTGGCAGCGTGGGGCAGGTTGATGAAGAAGCCTTTGAGTCTGGAGGCCAGCCACTCCATGCTCTCCTGCAGGTTGGCCAGGGCCTTCAGGTCGCTCACGTCACGCAGGATCTCGTTCTGCGGGATCAGCTTGTCACCCAGGTTACCCGTCAGCACCTCTGACTCCTTGGCAAATGCCGCCCTGGATCGGTGGGAATGGAGGAGGAGACAGGAAACAAAAAAAGTTATATTAGACAAAATCAGTCAATGTGACGTGTTCTAGACAGGTTCTAAAATGGTCATGAGAGTAGTTAGAACAAACTGCCTGATCTTCAAACAAGGGTTAGCCTGGTCCCAGATCTGTTTGAACTAAGTGCCTGATATTCAAACAAGGGTTAGCCTGGTCCCAGATCTGTTTGAACTAAGTGCCTGATATTCAAACAAGGGTTAGCCTGGTCCCAGATCTGTTTGAACTAACTGCCTGATATTCAAACAAGGGCTAGCCTGGTCCCAGATCTGTTTGAACTAAGTGCCTGATATTCAAACAAGGGTTAGCCTGGTCCCAGATCTGTTTGAACTAAGTGCCTGATATTCAAACAAGGGTTAGCCTGATCCCAGATCTGTTTGAACTAAGTGCCTGATATTCAAACAAGGGTTAGCCTGGTCCCAGATCTGTTTGAACTAACTGCCTGATATTCAAACAAGGGCTAGCCTGGTCCCAGATCTGTTTGAACTAAGTGCCTGATATTCAAACAAGGGTTAGCCTGGTCCCAGATCTGTTTGAACTAAGTGCCTGATATTCAAAGAAGGGCTAGCCTGGTCCCAGATCTGTTTGAACTAAGTGCCTGATATTCAAAGAAGGGCTAGCCTGGTCCCAGATCTGTTTGAACTAAGTGCCTGATATTCAAACAAGGGTTAGCCTGGTCCCAGATCTGTTTGAACTAAGTGCCTGATATTCAAAGAAGGGCTAGCCTGGTCCCAGATCTGTTTGAACTAAGTGCCTGATATTCAAAGAAGGGCTAGCCTGGTCCCAGATCTGTTTGAACTAAGTGCCTGATATTCAAACAAGGGCTAGCCTGGTCCCAGATCTGTTTGAACTAAGTGCCTGATATTCAAACAAGGGCTAGCCTGGTCCCAGATCTGTTTGAACTAAGTGCCTGATATTCAAACAAGGGCTAGCCTGGTCCCAGATCTGTTTGAACTAAGTGCCTGATATTCAAACAAGGGCTAGCCTGATCCCAGATCTGTTTGAACCGTCTTTCCAAATCCTTTGGTCATTGTTTGGCTTCATAATGACAACAGGAGATAGGAAGCTCTGGGACCAGGGTAGAGAGAGAAGGGTTTCTCTTCTGGATATAGGAGATGGGAAGCTCTGGGACCAGGGTAGAGAGAGAAGGGTTTCTCTTCTGGATATAGGAGATGGGAAGCTCTGGGACCAGGGTAGAGAGAGAAGGGTTTCTCTTCTGGATATAGGAGATGGGAAGCTCTGGGACCAGGGTAGAGAGAGAAGGGTTTCTCTTCTGGATATAGGAGATGGGAAGCTCTGGGACCAGGGTAGAGAGAGAAGGGTTTCTCTTCTGGATATAGGAGATGAGAAGCTCTGGGACCAGGGTAGAAAGAGATGGGTTTCTCTTCTGGATATAGGAGATGGGAAGCTCTGGGACCAGGGTAGAGAGAGAAGGGTTTCTCTTCTGGATATGGGTCGTGCATTAAGAGTAGGGGCTTAAAACCTGCCAACAGCTCCAGATAAGGATTCCCTAGAAGGAAGGAGAGGATAGTAGTGGAAGGCAGGAGGATAGTGAAAAGGAGAAGGACATTTATTGGGGGATGAGGAGGATTAGGGGGGGGACTATAATAACAATCCCACGGCCCCCTGCACAGAGGATGGCTGGCACCGTGTGGAGCTGGACCCTGGACGGACAGACAGACCAGTCACATCAACTCCAGCATGCATCTCAATGAGGCCTTGGGCTTCCAGTAATGACCTTCACTTTGATTTAGGACTGACTGACTGACTTAGTTCAGTCACCACAGGCCCAATGACTAGCTAGTAACTGGAGCAGGAGCAGATAGAGAGGGAAGGAGAGAGAGATGTCATAGTAAGGGCAGGGTGGGTAGAAAGAAGAGGGGGAGAGAGAAAAAAGACTGAACTGAGTGTGCATGTATAGGCGTGTGTGTGTGTGTGTGTGTGTGTGTGTGTGTGTGTGTGTGTGTGTGTGTGTGTGTGTGTGTGTGTGTGTGTGTGTGTGAGAGAGAGAGAGAGAGAGAGAGAAAGAAAGAAAGAAAGAAAGAAAGAAAGAAAGAAAGAAAGAAAGAAAGAAAGAAAGGAGAGAGCTCTATTTTAAGGCAATGTGACGTTTAAGACTTCACACATGCTGGCAGACACTTGACAAGAACACAGCCTTGAGGAGAAGACAGCAAAGAATATCCTCGTTTTTTTTGTGTGACTACCGACCAGCAGCCTTGGTGAATTCACTTCAATAT
>NC_092096.1:24463054-24481716 GCF_045679555.1 Salvelinus alpinus
GTTTGGGTGGAGGGGTGGTGAGGATACTGTTCTGTGTGTTTGTGTTAGGGTGGAGGGGTGGTGAGGATACTGTTCTGTGTGTTTGTGTTAGGGTGGAGGGGTGGTGAGGATACTGTTCTGTGTGTTTGTGTTTGGGTGGAGGGGTGGTGAGGATACTGTTCTGTGTGTTTGTGTTAGGGTGGAGGGGTGGTGAGGATACTGTTCTGTGTGTTTGTGTTTGGGTGGAGGGGTGGTGAGGATACTGTTCTGTGTGTTTGTGTTTGGGTGGAGGGGTGGTGAGGATACTGTTCTATGTGTTTGTGTTAGGGTGGAGGGGTGGTGAGGATACTGTTCTGTGTGTTTGTGTTAGGGTGGAGGGGTGGTGAGGATACTGTTCTGTGTGTTTGTGTTAGGGTGGAGGGGTGGTGAGGATACTGTTCTGTGTGTTTGTGTTAGGGTGGAGGGGTGGTGAGGATACTGTTCTGTGTGTTTGTGTTAGGGTGGAGGGGTGGTGAGGATACTGTTCTGTGTGTTTGTGTTAGGGTGGAGGGGTGGTGAGGATACTGTTCTGTGTGTTTGTGTTAGGGTGGAGGGGTGGTGAGGATACTGTTATGTGTGTTTGTGTTAGGGTGGAGGGGTGGTGAGGATACTGTTCTGTGTGTTTGTGTTTGGGTGGAGGGGTGGTGAGGATACTGTTCTGTGTGTTTGTGTTTGGGTGGAGGGGTGGTGAGGATACTGTTCTGTGTGTTTGTGTTAGGGTAGAGGGGTGGTGAGGATACTGTTCTGTGTGTTTGTGTTAGGATGGAGGGGCGGTGAGGATACTGTTCTGTGTGTTTGTGTTAGGGTGGAGGGGTGGTGAGGATACTGTTCTGTGTGTTTGTGTGTGACCTGGTGAAGTCCTCCTCGTCCTCTCTCTTCTGTCGGAGCTGTCTGGGCTGGGCCATGTTAGCCCAGTTGGGCAGAGACTGGAGCAGTCGGCTGATGTCCTCGTCCTTAGACCACGACGCACTGATGGTCAGCTTCTCCTCACACTGGACTATACCCCTGGGACACAGAGGACAGAGAGAGATCATCAACTGTATAGTACAGACAGACAGCATAGCATGAGGGTGGATGGAGACAGATTGCCTGCATGAGGATAACTGCTTAGCTGGATCAGTGCTTGAGTCCACAGAACCACCCATAGACACACAGCAGGCAGCTGAGGCACAGTGTTTCCACACCCATAGACACACAGCAGGCAGCTGAGGCACAGTGTTTCCACACCCATAGACACACAGCAGGCAGCTGAGGCACAGTGTTTCCACACCCATAGACACACAGCAGGCAGCTGAGGCACAGTGTTTCCACACCCATAGACACACAGCAGGCAGCTGAGGCACAGTGTTTCCACACCCATAGACACACAGCAGGCAGCTGAGGCACAGTGTTTCCACACCCATAGACACACAGCAGGCAGCTGAGGCACAGTGTTTCCACACCCATAGACACACAGCAGGCAGCTGAGGCACAGTGTTTCCACACCCATAGACACACAGCAGGCAGCTGAGGCACAGTGTTTCCACACCCATAGACACACAGCAGGCAGCTGAGGCACAGTGTTTCCACACCCATAGACACACAGCAGGCAGCTGAGGCACAGTGTTTCCACACCCATAGACACACAGCAGGCAGCTGAGGCACAGTGTTTCCACACCCATAGACACACAGCAGGCAGCTGAGGCACAGTGTTTCCACACCCATAGAGGGAGTAACACCTGGTAGAGGAGAGGTAGAGGATGGAGGGGTAGAGGATGGAGGGGTAGAGGATGGAGGGGTAGAGGAGAGGTAGAGGAGAGGTAGAGGAGAGGTAGAGGATGGAGGGGTAGAGGATGGAGGGGTAGAGGAGAGGTAGAGGAGGGAGGGGTAGAGGATGGTGGGGTAGAGGAGAGGTAGAGGATGGAGGGGTAGAGGAGGGGTAGAGGATGGAGGGGTAGAGGATGGTGGGGTAGAGTAGAGGTAGAGGATGGAGGGGTAGAGGATTGGGGGTAGAGGATGAGGGGTAGAGGAGAGGTAGAGGATGGAGGGGTAGAGGAGAGGTAGAGGATGGAGGGGTAGAGGAGGAGAGGTAGAGGATGGAGGGGTAGAGGAGAGGTAGAGGATGGAGGGGTAGAGGATTGGGGGTAGAGGATGGAGGGGTAGAGGAGAGGTAGAGGATGGAGGGGTAGATGAGAGGTAGAGGATGGAGGGGTAGAGGAGGAGAGGTAGAGGATGGAGGGGTAGAGGAGAGGTAGAGGATGGAGGGGTAGAGGATTGGTGGTAGAGGATGGTGGGGTAGAGGAGAGGTAGAGGATGGAGGGGTAGAGGATGGCGGGGTAGAGGATGGAGGGGTAGAGGAGAAGTAGAGGATGGAGGGGTAGAGGATGGAGGGGTAGAGGATGGAGGGGTAGAGGATGGAGGGGTAGAGGATGGAGGGGTAGAGGATGGAGGGGTAGAGGATGGAGGGGTAGAGGAGGGAGGAGTAGAGGATTGGGGGTAGAGGATGGAGGGGTAGAGGATGGAGGGGTAGAGGATGGCGGGGTAGAGGATGGAGGGGTAGAGGATGGCGGGGTAGAGGATGGAGGGGTAGAGGAGAGGTAGAGGATGGAGGGGTAGAGGATAGGTAGAGGATGGAGGGGTAGAGGATGGAGGGGTAGAGGAGAGGTAGAGGATGGAGGGGTAGAGTAGGGAGGGGTAGAGGATGGAGGGGTAGAGGATGGAGGGGTAGAGGATGGAGGGGTAGAGGATGGAGGGGTAGAGGATGGAGGGGTAGAGGAGAGGTAGAGGATGGAGAGGTAGAGGATGGAGGGGTAGAGGATGGAGGGGTAGAGGATGGAGGGGTAGAGGATTGGGGGTAGAGGATGGAGGGGTAGAGGATGGCTGGGTAGAGGATGGAGGGGTAGAGGATTGGGGGTAGAGGATGGAGGGGTAGAGGATGGAGGGGTAGAGGAGAGGTAGAGGATGGAGGGGTAGAGGAGAGGTAGAGGATGGAGGGGTAGAGGATTGGGGGTAGAGGATGGAGGGGTAGAGGTTGAGTGGTAGAGGATGGCGGGGTAGAGGAGAGGTAGAGGATGGAGGGGTAGAGGATTGGGGGTAGAGGATGGAGGGGTAGAGGATGGCGGGGTAGAGGAGAGGTAGAGGATGGAGGGGTAGAGGATGGCGGGGTAGAGGATGGAGAGGTAGAGGATGGAGGGGTAGAGGAGAGGTAGAGGATGGAGAGGTAGAGGATGGAGGGGTAGAGGAGAGGTAGAGGATGGAGAGGTAGAGGATGGAGGGGTAGAGGATTGGGGGTAGAGGATGGAGGGGTAGAGGATGGCTGGGTAGAGGAGAGGTAGAGGATGGAGGGGTAGAGGAGAGGTAGAGGATGGAGGGGTAGAGGATTGGGGGTAGAGGATGGAGGGGTAGAGGTTGAGTGGTAGAGGATGGCGGGGTAGAGGAGAGGTAGAGGATGGAGGGGTAGAGGATTGGGGGTAGAGGATGGAGGGGTAGAGGATGGCGGGGTAGAGGAGAGGTAGAGGATGGAGGGGTAGAGGAGAGGTAGAGGATGGAGAGGTAGAGGATGGAGGGGTAGAGGAGAGGTAGAGGATGGAGAGGTAGAGGATGGAGGGGTAGAGGATGGAGGGGTAGAGGATGGAGGGGTAGATGATGGCGGGGTAGAGGATGGAGGGGTAGAGGATGGAGGGGTAGAGGAGAGGTAGAGGATGGAGGGGTAGAGGATGGAGGGGTAGAGGATGGAGGGGTAGAGGAGAAGTAGAGGATGGAGAGGTAGAGGATGGAGGGGTAGAGGATGGAGGGGTAGAGGACGGAGGGGTAGAGGATGGAGGGGTAGAGGATGGAGGGGTAGAGGATGGAGGGGTAGAGGAGATGTAGAGGATGGAGGGGTAGAGGAGAAGTAGAGGATGGAGGGGTAGAGGAGAAGTAGAGGATGGAGGGGTAGAGGAGAGGTAGAGGGTGGAGGGGTAGAGGAGAGGTAGAGGATGGAGGGGTAGAGGAGAGGTAGAGGATGGAGGGGTAGAGGAGAGGTAGAGGATGGAGGGGTAGAGGAGAGGTAGAGGATGGAGGGGTAGAGGAGAGGTAGAGGATGGAGGGGTAGAGGAGAGGTAGAGGATGGAGGGGTAGAGGAGAGGTAGACGATGGAGGGGTAGAGGAGAGGTAGAGGATGGAGGGGTAGAGGATGGAGGGGTAGAGGATGGAGGGGTAGAGGATGGAGGGGTAGAGGATGGAGGGGTAGAGGAGGGAGGGGTAGAGGATGGAGGGGTAGAGGATGGAGGGGTAGAGGATGGAGGGGTAGAGGATGGAGGGGTAGAGGAGGGGCGGCCTAAATCTCTCTGGAGTTCAGCCAGATGAAGACAAGCACAGCACAGGTGTGAGGGTGTGTCAGAGAGGGTGTGTCAGAGAGGGTGTGTCAGAGAGAGAGAGCACTGCTGAAGCCCAATATACCCTCAAGCAGAACACATTGAGTGAAATGACAGTTTGAGTTTCTATACCTTCTAGCAAGGAAGAGAGGAACCACTTTCCTCATGCTGGTCCTGAGTCAGTCTAACTCTTACCTGTATGAGGTGTTGCAGACCTCCTTGTTCTCCTTCAGCTGGTCCTGAGTCAGTCTAACTCTTACCCGTATGAGGTGTTGCAGACCTCCTTGTTCTCCTTCGGCTGGTCCTGAGTCAGTCTAACTCTTACCTGTATGAGGTGTTGCAGACCTCCTTGTACTCCTTCAGCTTGTCACAGACCATCTCCAGGAACTGGTTGGAGTAGGCACTCAGGTCCTGCATCAGAGTCATCAGGTCCTGGATGGACTTCTCCACTACTACTGTGCTCTGGAGAGGACACAGACATACAGGCTTAATACATTCAGAATGATACATGAAATGTTTCATTTCAGGCAGAAATAATAAAGCTCCTTACATGGAGAGAGGTAGAGAATATGTTTCAGCTGTTAATACTTATAGACACTAGTGAAACTATGTTTGTTCTTTGTTCTCATTATTACATTTACATTACATTTAAGTCATTTAGCAGACGCTCTTATCCAGAGCGACTTACAAATTGGTGCATTCACCTAATGACATCCAGTGGAACAGCCACTTTACAATAGTGCATCTAAATCTTTTAAGGGGGGGGGGGGGGGGGGGCAGAAGGATTGCTTTATCCTAGGTATTCCTTGAAGAGGTGGGGTTTCAGGTGTCTCCGGAAGGTGGTGATTGACTCCGCTGTCCTGGCGTCGTGAGGGAGTTTGTTCCACCATTGGGGTGCCAGAGCAGCGAACATTATAAAAACTGAATGCAGTTCAAATTATATATCAAATAAATAAATAAGAAACATATTGTGGTTTGACAATGTGAAAGAGTCCTAACCTCATCCCACATAACATTTTTCATTTCAACCACAAAACTGTCACTGTCTCCACAGCTCTGAGTCCAGTGATCCTTGTAATTCAGCCGCTCCCTTGTCCTCCCTTAACCAGGAAACATATTACTGAGTCCCAAATGACACCCTATTCCCTATATAGTGCACTACTTTTGACCAGGTCCCAGGGCTCTGGACAAAAGTAGTACACTGTATAGGGAATAGTGTGCAATTTGGGACGCAGAAACTCATTACAGCTACTAGAAGGAGAGCAGATGAAGTCTCCTGAAGCAGTGTAACACCAGTGTTGAGGAGTGGGACTGTCAAGTCTCTCCTGTCCGATGTGCAAAGCCGTCAGCAGGCAACCAATCTAATACAATGACTATATTCTCCTGTCAGGGACTGGTGTTGGGAGCTTGTCATTGTCAACGATATACCACCGTGGCAGAGGAGTGGCAGGAGGTGTGTGTGTGAGAGAGAGATCAGGTGAGTGTGTGTGTAGGTGTGTACCTATGCCTACACGCATGACAAGATCCCCAGCGAGCTCTGACAAAACTACAGTCATTACAGGTTAGCCAGAGTAGCGTTACAAATAGGACGGAAGCAGACACTTCAATACACACACACACCTAACTTGACACCACTGCCACAGACCTAAACTATATGACCAGAACTATTTGGACACCTGCTCGTCGAACATCTCATTCCAAAATCATGGGCATTAATATGGAGTTGGTCCCCCCTTTGCTGCTATAACAGCCTCCACTCTTCTGGGAAGGCATTCCACTAGATGTTGGAACATTGTTGCGGGGCCTGGCTCGCAGTCGGCGTTCTAATTCATCCCAAAGGTATTCAATGGGGTTGAGGTCAGGGCTCTGTGCAAGCCAGTCAAGTTCTTCCACACCGATCTCGACAAACCATTTCTGTATGGACCTCGCTTTGTGCACGGGGGCATTGTCATGCTGAAACAGGAAAGGGCCTTCCCCAAACTGTTGCCACAAAGTTGGAAGCGCAGAATTGTCTAGAATGTCATTGTATACTTTACACCACTCTAGCCGACGCTTGGCATTGCGCATGGTGAGCTTATGCTTGTGTGCGGGTGCTCGGCAATGGAAACCCATTTTATGACGCTCCCGTCGAACAGTTCTTGTGTTAACGTTGCTTTCAGAGGCAGCTGATCCGTCTGCCGACGTAATAGCAGGAGGGGGCCACAACAGACTTTCTTCCGTCGCGACGTCCCTCCAAGGCCCTTCTGGTAGCTTGCTATCCCCGGCCCGCTAGCTGCCTGAAGCCACTCACTGGACTCCTATGATCACTCGGCTACGCATGCCTCTCGCTCACGTCAATATGCCTTGTCCATTGCTGTTTTGGTTAGTAATTATTGCCTTATTTCACTGTAGAGCCTCTAGCCCTGCTCAATACGCCTTATTTAACACTTTAGTTCCACATACCACACATGCGGTGACGTCACCTGGTTTAAATTATATTTCTAGAGACAATATCTCTTTCATCTTCCCTCTATGCACAGGTTTACCCTCACTGTATTGACATCCTACCATACCTTTGTCTGTACATTATGCCTTGAATCTACTCTACCGTGCCCATTTGCTCCTTTTACTCTCTGTCTGAACGTACTAGACGACCAGTTATTTAGCCGTACCCTTCTCCTACTCCTCCTCTGTTCCTCTGGTGATGTAGAGGTGAATCCAGGCCCTGCAGTGCCTAGCTCCACTCCCATTCCCCAGGCGCTATCATTTGTTGACTTCTGTAACCGTAAAAGCCTTGGTTTCATGCATGTTAACATTAGAAGCCTCCTCCCTAAGTTTGTTTTATTCACTGCCCTAGCACACCCTGCCAACCCTGATGTCCTAGCCGTGTCTGAATCTTGGCTCAGGAAGACCACCAAAAAGCCTGAAATTTACATCCCTAACTATAAGATTTTCCGACAAGATAGAACTGCCAAAGGGGGCGTGTTGCAATCTACTGCAGAGATAGCCTGCAGAGTTCTGTCTTACTATCCAGGTCTGTACCCAAACAATTCGAGCTTCGACTTTTAAAAATCCACCTTTCCAGAAAGAAGTCTCTCACCGTTGCCGCTTGCTATAGACCCTCTGCCCCCAGCTGTGCCCTGGACACCATATGTGAACTGATTGCCCCCCATCTATCTTCAGACCTCGTGCTGCTAGGTG
Source organism: Salvelinus alpinus (assembly GCF_045679555.1). Lineage (NCBI taxonomy): Eukaryota > Metazoa > Chordata > Actinopteri > Salmoniformes > Salmonidae > Salvelinus > Salvelinus alpinus. The sequence continues at coordinate 24,470,587 of NC_092096.1, forward strand.
ATCTAAACTGGGACATGCTTAACACCCCGGCCATCCTACAATCTAAGCTTGATGCCTTCAATCTCTCACAAATTATCAATGAATCCACCAGGTACAACCCCAAAACCGTAAACACGGGCACCCTCATAGATATCATCCTAACCAACTTGCCCTCCAAATATACCTCTGCTGTTTTCAACCGAGATCTCAGCGATCACTGCCTCATTGCCTGCATCCGTAACAGGTCTGCGGTCAAACGACCTCCACTCATCACTATCAAACGCTCCCTAAAACACTTCAGCGAGCAGGCCTTTCTAATCGACCTGGCCCAGGTATCCTGGAAGGATATTGACCTCATCCCGTCAGTAGAGGATGCCTGGTCATTCCTTAAAAGTGGCTTCTTCACCATCTTAAATAAGCATGTCCCTTTCAAAAAATGTAAAGCCAGGAACAGATATAGCCCTTGGTTCTCTCCAGACCCTTGACCAGCACAAAAACATCCTGTGGTATTCTGCATTAGCATCGAATAGCCCCCGTGATATGCAACTTTTCAGGGAAGTCAGGAACCAATATACACAGGCAGTTAGGAAAGCTAAGGCTAGCTTTTTCAAGCAGAAATTTGCATCCTGTAGTACAAACTCAAAAAAGTTCTGGGACACTGTAAAGTCCATGGAGAATAAGAGCACCTCCTCCCAGCTGCCCACTGCACTGAGGCTAGGAAACATTGTCACCACTGATAAATCCATGATAATTGAGAATTTCAATAAGCATTTTTCTACGGCTGGCAAAGCTTTCCACCTGGCTACCCCTATCCCGGTAAACAGCCCTGCACTCCCCACAGCAACTCGCCCCCCACCCACCCCACCCCACCCCACCCCCCCCACCCCACCCCACCCCACCCCACCCCATTTCTCCTTCACCCAAATCCAGATAGCTGATGTTCTTAAAGAGCTGCAAAACCTGGACCCCTACAAATCAGCCGGGCTAGACAATCTGGACCCTCTCTTTTTAAAATGATCTGCTGAAATTGTTGCAACCCCTATTACTAGCCTGTTCAACCTCTCTTTGGTATCTGAGATTTCAAAAGATTGGAAAGCTGCCGCGGTCATCCCCCTCTTCAAAGGGTGAGACACTCTAGACCCAAACTGCTACAGACCTATATCTATCCTACCCTGCCTTTCTAAGGTCTTCGAAAGCCAAGTTAACAAACAGATTACCGACCATTTCGAATCCCACCGTACCTTCTCCGCTATGCAATCTGGTTTCAGAGCTGGTCATGGGTGCACCTCAGCCACGCTCAAGGTCCTAAACGATATCATAACTGCCATCGATAAGAGAGATTACTGTGCAGCCGTATTCATCGACCTGGCCAAGGCTTTCGACTCTGTCAATCACCACATTCTTATTGGCAGACTCAACAGCCTTGGTTTCTCAAATGATTGCCTCGCCTGGTTCACCAACTACTTCGCAGATAGAGTTCAGTGTGTCAAATCAGAGGGCCTGTTGTCCGGACCGCTGGCAGTCTCTATGGGGGTGCCACAGGGTTCAATTCTCGGGACGACTCTCTTCTCTGTATACATCAATGATGTCGTTCTTGCTGCTGGTGATTCTTTGATCCACCTCTACGCAGACAACACCATTCTGTATACATCTGGCCCTTCTTTGGACACTGTGCTAACAAACCTCCAAACGAGCTTCAATGCCATAGAATTCTCCTTCCGTGGCCTCCAACTGCTTTTAAATGCAAGTAAAACTAAATGCATCACTACTCTGGACAGTTCTGACTTAGAATATGTGGCCAACTACAAATACCTAGGTGTCTGGCTAGACTGTAAACTCTCCTTCCAGACTCACATTAAGCATCTCCAATCCAAAATTAAATCTAGAATCGGCTTCCTATTTCGTAACAAAGCCTCCTTCACTCATGCTGCCAAACATACCGTCGTAAAACTGACTATCCTACCGATCCTCGACTTCGATGATGTCAATTATAAAATAGCCTCCAACACTCTACTCAACAAATTGGATGCAGTCTATCACAGTGCCATCCGTTTTGTCACTAAAGCCCCATATATGACCCACCACTGCGACCTGTACGCTCTTATTGTGAGAAGCTTGTGGAAGGCTACCCAAAACGTTTGAACCAAGTTAAACAATTTAAAGGCAATGCTACCAAATACTAATTGAGTGTATGTAAACTTCTGACCCACTGGGAATGTGATGAAAGAAATAAAATCTGAAATAAATAATTCTCTCTACTATTATTCTGACATTACACATTCTTAAAATAAAGTGGTGATCCTAACTGACCTAAGACAGGATATAGCAGAGGTAAGGCACAAAGGGAAACCCACTGAGAACAGAGTACTGATCTAGGATCAGATGATAAGGACAGGAAGGACCTGGACCTAGATCAGCACTCCTACTCTGGGATGCTTTGTGAGTACAGGCCCTAGTGATCTTTGACTCACCAAGTTCATGAAACACTAAAATCATGACTCTTAAGGAGTCAGAGTACAGTTTGTATACAGATGCTTGTATTTGTACACACATACTATTGGGAGTGGATGTGTATACTAGTGGCAGTATGTACAGTCAATAGAACACCCGTTTCCCTGGCTACTGGTGACCAGTGAGGAACAACTATCTTCTTTCCTCTTATTTGAATGGTTTACTTATTTTTCCTCTCTCACTATTTTCTATAATGTCCATTCATTTTATCTGGTATTTTATCAATACAAATGCATTTCTTAGCTTTAAAGGTTTGTGTGTGAGTTGTTTTTGTGGGTCAGACCAAGACAAAGTATGTTTGATTCAAATAAAGACCGATACTCACGCACACAGTGGAGAGGTCCATTGAAACCCACTAGCATTAGCCACGGCAGTGCTAACCGCTAGTTTAGAAGTAGCACAGTGCTTCAAAGCGCGTAAGTAGCAGCAGCAGTATTGGTTAGCAGTGGAAGCTGGCTGTACCAACTCTTACACTGTTGAAGATGCCCAGCTGGTAACAGTAGCAGGGTGTAGTCAGCAGGGAACAGCAGTGGCCTGAACAGGGCAGTTACTGATTAAAGGGACTACTGGTTGGCCCCCTGGTCCCTCTCCCTGCTGGGGGGTAATGATCTGTAGAGCTGCCCATACCCAGAGCTCCACAAGGCTGGTCCCTGTCATGAAACTCCGCCAGGGGACCCCCCAGTCCCATTGCCCACGGCCCCCTGCCAGCCTGACGGAGGAGAGCGGGGACCCATTCACTCAGCAGGGGAGGGCTCAGTCGAACACACACACACAGTACACACACAGTAAACACACAGTACACACACAGTACACACACAGTACACACACAGTACACACACAGTCCAGAACCCCCAGTGAGTGTGTGATGGAGCCAGGAAGAGGACTTCCTCTATTTGTCACCACAGAGACGATAGAAGGAGTTGCTGTGAGAGCCAAGGAGATGATGGCCATCCTGCTATTGGGTAAGAACTAAAGCCAACTCCAATGAATCAGCCATACAACTGTTAGCTTTCACTCTCAAATCACCTTCAGCTGCTAAAAAACTTTTTAAAAAGAATGATGAACGATGAAATCTTTCCCTTTTGACCTCTCTCTTTCTTTCTTTCTCGCTCTCTTTTTTCTCTCTCCTTCCTTGGTGTTTAAACACTAAGTCCACTATTCATTCTCTCTCCTACTATGAGTTAGTGAGGCTGGATATCAGCAGGTCAGGAATAGTAAACAATGGATCCCAGATCCATTACTCCTGGAACAAATGCTCTGGCTCCGCTCGCCTTGTCTAATTCTGCTCATTTAACACAGCCATTCGTCTTTGCAGCAGAAATCATTAAAAAGTAATCAAGGGCCGCAGATTGAGAGAAGGAGAGAGAGGGAGAGAGGGAGAGAGACGAAGGGCGAGAGAGACAGGGAAAGAGAGAGAGAATTCACAGAGGTCTTGACAACAGTGGGACCTCTCCATCTTATTTAACTGTTACACGAGGAGGAGACGAAATGCATTCTGGGAGCTGGTGAAACTTTTCCCACGAGACAACTTTATTGACAACTCACTCTCTTTCCACCAACACTCGAGCTTTAAGCAACAGACTCACAGTCACACTCTCTCTAGTACTCCTCCACCAAATGCATTAAACCAAAGCACACACACACACACACAGTGAAACATGGCTGACTTGCACTTTGCACTTCTTTTTGTTCTATTTTGTGTCGGAGCCTAGCTGAAAGCAAATTTAATTGAGGCCGGCGATACACAAAATGGGTCTAGAAATTCAGCAATTTACCGGCGTAAATTCCGTCAGAGTGTGAAAGGCCCTATCTCTGAGAGCTAATGATGAAGAGTGCAGTGAGCACTCAGACTGTCGTGTCATTGGCTGCCGCCGTTAATGCAGTGGTATCGCCATAGAAATGCCTGAGCAGGTGATAATAGCAGTTATTAGAGTTGTAAACACTCCCGAATACAGGCGAGAGCAGGGGAGGTGTCCGGTGTCAGTGGCGGGAGGTGTTCTTGATGACTCTGCAGCTCTAGTGTGATAATAGTACACTAGTCATCTTCCTATAAAGAGACTGATCTAAGGAACAGTTCCTCTCATTCCTCTCACTGATTGTGATGATAGAGGACATATTGAGCATTTTTGGACCTTGAGTGCATCAGGGTGTCCTGAGTGAAATAGTGAAAGGAACTTAAAGTTGCCATGATGCACACTGGTCAAAAACTTGTTGAATCAACGTTGTTTCAATGTAATTTCAACCCAAAAAATCGATTTGATGACGTTGAATACATTTTTGGTTGATTTCACGTTAGTTGACAACTCAACCAAATATAAGTCAAAACTAGACGTTGAACTGCCGTCTGTGCCCAGTGGATGCTCTCTATTGAATGGTCCACTACTAGGCCCTGCCATATTGCTGAAACTGTAGAATTGATCAAATAAAATGGTATTAATGTACAGACTGAATTGACATGGAAACTATCCCAAATCTTCTATCCCTGTACTGCTGTCCTGTCTCTGTTACGAACAGATCCACACATTCAAGGTCTTGTAGAGGGGTCTGGAGAGGGCTGTAAAGGGGCTCAGTCGTGCCCCTGAAACGGGTCAGGGGGTTTCCCCATTAATCGAGGGGCGGCCCCCATGGATCGAGAGGGCCAGAGCATTTAACCCTGTGCGTTCCGCCACGTCACTCTCATCACTGACCCAAAACCGCTGACTCCTGAGTCGGCTGTGACTCGTGTCACCCCACATTCTAGTCTGCAGGCCAGGGTCCTACAAACACAAATAACACGCTCATACACGCTCATACACGCTCACACAACACACACTCACACAACACACACACACACGCTCACACACACACACACACACACACACACACACACACACACACACACACACACACACACACACACACACTGAAGTAGCAGAAGCATGTGGGCCGTCCGGCGTGTGCAGAGGGAGTCTCAGAGGCGTGAGGCCATGCTGACATTGATGAATGATCTGCCAGACGCTGTCCTACTCATGTGTGACTCCCCTTCACCCCAGTGAGGGAGGGCTGTGTGTTTGGTTATGAAAGGGTAGATTCTCTTTGTATACGTGTTTGTTCCAGTGTGTGTGTGTGTGTGTGTGGGGGGGGGGGGTATGCATATGTGTGTGTGTAAGGTAGTAAAAGAGTTGATTATCATTCTATGCGTGTTTGTTCCAGTGTGTTTGTGTGTAAGGCTGTAAAAGAGTTGATTATCTTTCTATGTGTGTTTGTGCATGTATTCGTGCTGGTGTGCGTGTGTTCACGCAGTAAATTGTAAATAACACATGCAGTAGTTCTGCAAACAAACCTTGGCTGGATGGCATTAGGCATGTTAGGCCCTGCTTCAATCTAAATGGAAATATAAACTTTATCTCTCTCACTCCCTCCTGTTTGAGGATTGGTGTTCACTTCACAGGAACGATTCAGTGTTTGTGTCCAAATGACACCCTAACCCCTACATAGTGCACTACTTTTGACCAGAGCCCTATGAGCCCTGGTCAAAAGTAGTGCACTATAATGGGAATAGGGCGCCATTTAAGATGTAAACAGTCACATGACAATGAAATGTCACTAAAAAAGCTTCTTCTCAAGGCCTCTTCATAGAAGCGTGGAAAACACCTATCACAAGCTGTCACCTCCGATCACGTCAAATCAAAGGCCTCTCTGGTGAGTTAAAGTGCAGATCATAGCCAATCAGCACCCGCTGTTAGTGTTTACATCAGTGAATGCATCCAACCAACTACTTCTCTAATGGAATGATGCACAAATTGAGAGCGGAATGTCATAGTTCCTCACAGAGAGATGCTTATTTACAACCTCAGCTCTCTATAACTGGAAAAAGACCAGCATGCATTGTATTCTTATTCACATACAGTATCATGCATGATGAACTAATGAAAGGGTTTGGATAATGTATGGATCAAGCCAACAGCATGTGCACAGTAGGGTTGAATATTTTCCCGGTATTTTACAAATGTCCCATCCGAAGAACAAATCACTTTTCTCCAGGGAAACGCCGGTATTTCTCGGCAAAACCGGAAGTGACATTTTAAAGCATATAAAACATATACATGTATTGATTAGAGATTTGATCGGCAACAAAGTTCAAGCCTTATGCTACCTAAGTCTGATGAGCCATACATTAAAGACATTTTATGATCCCTAGCCCAACGATTGTGCCATTATCCAATACAGAGCCTGATATATAGGCTACCACACATTATGCACGACAGAAAAACATAAAAGTCTATAATGTGGACTGTAGTCTATTACTGTATTGAATTATACTGTATTATATGGACTAACTTTACAGACATGGTTCAAACCATCAAGCTGGGAGAGAACATGCTATGCTGGTGCAGGACAGGCGGCCTACAAAGTGACAATTACAGGCTAGAAAATATAATAGGGTCTATTTTCAATGTTTAGAATTAGTAGGCTGATGCATATATAGGCTACCTTTTATAATATTTCCCATAATGTTGTGTGACGTCCGTATTAGCCTACCTCCTCTATCTGTTGTCGCTTCATTCCCACATTCCTTCCTCGCTATCAACAGTTAAATGAAATAAGTTTCATTGCCCTTATCTTCATCATTGTAATAACATGCTTGAATACTATTGGACCAGAAGATGCCGACGGCTGTCACATCTCTTCACGAAGCCTGACTGGTTATTGATCTGAATAAATAACTGCTATAACCTACCACCATCGCACTCTGTTCTTTCAAACTCCCCGTGTGTTCTATTGGCTGCTGTATTTAACATTCACCTAACAAGAGCAAGCTTGCATCCCTCTTCAAATATTCTATTAGTATAAGAAATGCTTAAAAAAACATCCATCAAGCAATTCTAGGCTATCTTTTCCTGGGACAGCAAGAGCTAAGGGGCATTTCTTTAAAGGAGAGAAGCCAGCGGAGTGCAGGTGCATACTGCCCAAGAGACAAAGGCTGTAAGTTAGAAGCTTACCCATAACCCATCATTCATTAGCTAAATATAAGGCTAATACTGCATTGCATTAATTACCTGAAAGAGGTAGGATAACACATTGATATATTGAGATATATACAGTGGCAAGAAAAAGTATGTGAACCCTTTGGAAATACCTGGATTTCTGCATAAATTGGTCATAAAATTTGATCTGATCTTCATCTAGGTCACAACAATAGACAAACACAGTGTGCTTAAACTAATAACACACAACCAATTGTACGTTTTCATGTCTTTATTGAACACACCGTGTAAACATTCACAGTGCAGGGTGGAAAAAGTATGTGAACACTTGGATTAAATAATTGGTTGACTCTCCTTTGGCAGCAATAACCTCAACCAAACGTTTTCTGTAGTTGCGGATCAGACCTGCACAGACCTGCACAACGGTCAAGAGGCATTTTGGACCATTCCTCTTTACAAAACTGTTTCAGTTCAGCAATATTCTTGGGATGTCTGGTGTGAACTGCTCTCTTGAGGTCATGTCACAGCATCTCAATCAGGTTGAGGTCAGGACCCTGACTGGGCCGCTCCAGAAGGCGTATTTTCTTCTGTTGAAGCCATTTTGTTGTTGATTTACTTCTGTGTTTTGGGTTGTTCTCCTGTTGCATCACACAACTTCTGTTGAGCTTCAATTGGCGGACGGATAGCCTAACTTTCTCCTGCAAAATGTCTTGATAAACTTGGGAATTCATTTTTCCTTCGATGATAGCAAGATGTCCAGGCCCTGGGGCAGCAAAGCAGCCCCAAATCATGATGCTCCCTCCACCATACTTTACAGTTGGGATGAGGTTTTGATATTGGTGTGCTGTGCCTTTTTTTTCTCCACACATAGTGTTGTGTGTTCCATCCAAACAACTCAAATGTAGTTTCATCTGTTCACAGAATATTTTGCCAGTAGCGCTGTGGAACATCCAGGTTCACTTTTGCAAACTTCAGACGTGCAGCAATGTTGTTTTTGGACAGCAGTGGCTTACTCCGTGGTGTCCTCCCATGAACACCATTCTTGTTTAGTGTTTTACGTATCGTAGACTCGTCAAAAGTGATTTTAGCATGTTCCAGAAATGTCTCTCTGTCTTTAGCTGACACTCTAGGATTCTTCTTAACCTCATTGAGCATTCTGCACTGTGCGCTTGCAGTCAGTGCTGATCTTCCTCCATTTATAGACAATGTGTCTTACCGTGGACTGATGAACATCAAGGCTTTTAGAGATACTTTTGTAACCCTTTCCAGCTTTATGCAAGTCAACAATTCTTAACACCAGGCAATACTTCTTGCGAATAGCAAACTCTAATTTTGTGAGTGTTTTTTATAGGGCAAGGCGGCTCTAACCAACATCTCCAATCTCGTCTCATTGATAGGACATCAGCCTAGGGGGTTCACATACTTTTTCCAACCTACACTGTGAATGTTTAAATTACGTATTCAATATAGACAAGAAAAATACAATAATTTGTGTGTGATTAGTTTAAGCACACTGTGTTTGTCTATTGTTGTGACTTAGATGAAGATCAGATCAAATTGATGACCAATTTTGCAGAAATCCAGGTAATTCCAAAGGGTTCAGATACTTTTTCTTGCCACTGTATGCAGTGCATTTGGAAAGTATTCAGACCCCTTCACTTTTTCCACTTTGTTACGTTACAGCCTTATTCTCAAATTATTATTATTTAAATGTCCTCATCAATCTACACACAATACCCCATAATGACAAAGTGAAAACAAAAATGTCTAAAAACATGTTTTTGCTTTGTCATTATGGGGTATTGTGTGTAGATTGAAGAGGAGAAAAAAAACAAATTCAATCAATTTTAGAATAAGGCTGTAACGTAACAAAATGTGAAAAAAGTCAAGGGGTCTGAATACTTTCCGAATGCACTGTGTGGGTGTGTTTGTATATACACTACCGTTCAACATTTTGGGGTCACTTGGAAAAACCCTTTTTTCTGAAAGAAAAGCAATTTTTTTGTCCATTAAAATAACATCAAATTGATCAGAAATACAGTATAGACATTGTTAATGTTGTAAATGACTATTGTAGCTGGAAATGGCAGATTTTTTATGGAATATCTACACAGGCATACAGAGGCCCATTATCAGCAACCATCACTCGTGTTCCAATGGCACGTTGTGTTAGCTAATCCAAGTTTATAATTTTATAAGGCTAATTGATCATTAGAAAACCCTTTTGCAATTATATTAGCACAGCTGAAAACTGTTGTCCTGATTAAAGAAGCAATAAAACTGGCCTTCTTTAGACTAGTTGAGTATCTGGAGCATCAGTATTTGTGGGTTCGATTACAGGCTCAAAATGGCCAGAAACAAAGAACTTTCTTCTGAAACTCGTCAGTGCTATTCTTGATCTGAGCAAGATGACAGGCTACATTCCAGTGCGAGAAACATATGCCAAGAAACTGAAGATCTCGTACAACGCTGTGTACTACTCCCTTCACAATAAAACGCGCAAACGGGCTCTAATCTCAGAATAGACAAGAGTGGAGAGGCGACTCCAGGATGCTACACTACTGAGCAAGAGTCTGTATTCTTTAGGTACACTCTGTCCAGTGTCTATGTTCTTTTGAGAAACATACTGCCTCACAATGTCCGTCAACTTTTGGACAGTCTGTCCAGTGTAAATAGTACCCGCAAATCACTCAGTCTCAACGTCTATATTCTAGTGGAGAGGCTGACTCCAGGATGTCTGGGCTTCTATGGCAGAGTTCACTCTGTCCAGTGTCTGTGTTCTTTTGCCCATCAATCTTTGTTATTATTGGCCAGTCTGAGATATGGCTTTTTCTGCCTAGAAGACCAGCAATCCCGGAGTCGCCTCTTCACTGTTGACGTTGAGACTGGTGTTTTGCTGTTCTGAACTGACTTGCCTAGTTAAATAAAGGTTAAATTAAAAACATTTAAAAATAACCAGCATGGCTACCCCTGCATTCTGCAGCGATACGCCATCCCATTTGGTTTGCGCTTAGTGGGACTATCATTTGTCTTTCAACAGGACAATGACCCAACACACATCCAGGCTGTGTAAGGGCTATTTGACCAAGAAGGAGAGTGATGGAGTGCTGCATCAGATGACCTGGCCTCCACAATCACCTGACCTCAACCCAATTGAGATGGTTTGGGATGAGTTGGACCGCAGAGTGATTCCATATGTGTTATTTCATAGTTTTGATGTCTTCACTATTATTCTACAATGTAGAAAATGGTAAAAATAAAGAAAAACCCTAGAATGCGTAGGTGTCCAAACTTTTAAATGTTACTGTATATCTTGAAGATGATTCGGCCAATCTATTTTGGATGAAATGTTAATAGAATTGATGGAGAGAGAGAACGACAGAGAGTGCTCACGTGCACACTCATTTAAAGCAATGATATTCGAGAGATAGGCTGTTTTAAAACTCCGCAGCTGCAATTTTGCATCTTTACAATGAAAAAATAAGGTGACCCCCAAAAGCCAGATGGAAATGTGTAAAATAGATACGTATTCAATCCTGATATTAATGTAGCATAAGCTATGCTGCAGCAAATGTAGTCCTACCTTTCACAAGAAAGAAAGTGACCAGATTGAGAGGAAACATGCATTGTAAACTGCGTTCCATATGGAGATGGTCTGTCCCCACTCGGGGTG